>NC_044393.1:107323542-107515305 GCF_006542625.1 Nomascus leucogenys | reverse complement strand
CCGCGCCCGCGCAGGCGCAGAGAGGCGCGGCGGGCCCGCGCAGGCGCAGAGAGGCGCGGCGGGCCCGCGCAGGCGCAGAGAGGCGCGGCGGGCCCGCGCAGGCGCAGAGAGGCGCGGCGGGCCCGCGCAGGCGCAGAGAGGCGCGGCGGGCCCGCGCAGGCGCAAGAGGCGCGGCGGGCCCGCGCAGGCGCAGAGAGGCGCGGCGGGCCCGCGCAGGCGCAGAGAGGCGCGGCGGGCCCCGCGCAGGCGCAGAGAGGCGCGGCGGGCCCGCGCAGGCGCAGAGAGGCGCGGCGGCCCGCGCAGGCGCAGAGAGGCGCGGCGGGCCCGCGCAGGCGCAGAGAGGCGCGCGGGCCCCGCGCAGGCGCAGAGAGGCGCGCGGCCCGCGCAGGCGCAGAGAGGCGCGGCGGGCCCGCGCAGGCGCAGAGAGGCGCGGCGGGCCCGCGCAGGCGCAGAGAGGCGCGGGGGCCCGCGCAGGCGCAGAGAGGCGCGGCGGGCCCGCGCAGGCGCAGAGAGGCGCGGCGGGCCCGCGCAGGCGCAGAGAGGCGCGGCGGGCCCGCGCAGGCGCAGAGAGGCGCGGCGGGCCCGCGCAGGCGCAGAGAGGCGCGGCGGGCCCGCGCAGGCGCACCGAGGCGCGGCGGGCCGCGCGAGAGGCCGCGCAGGCGCGAGAGGCGCGGCGGGCGGGGCGCCGGGCCCGCGCAGGCGCAGAGAGGCGCGGCGGGCCGGCGCAGGCGCAGAGAGGCGCGGCGGGCCGGCGCAGGCGCAGAGAGGCGCGGCGGGCCGGCGCAGGCGCAGAGAGGCGCGGCGGGCCGGCGCAGGCGCAGAGAGGCGCGGCGGGCCCGCGCAGGCGCACCGAGGCGCGGCGGGCCGACGCTCCGCCAGGGGCGCGGCGCAGGCATAGAGACGCACAGCGGCGCGGCCCCAGTGGGGAGGTGCGGCGCTGGGCGGAGACGCACAACGGCGGGTCGCCGGCGGGGCGGGCACGGCACAGCGCAGAGATGCACGCCGCCGGGCCGGGGGTTGGGGGGCGCGGTGCAGGCGCACAGATGTACATTCGCTCGCCGCCGGGCGGGGGTCCGTGCTGGACGCGGTGCAGGCACAGAGACGCACGTCGCCGGGGGCGCGGCGCAGAGAGAGGTGGAACCTCAGTAATCTGAAAAGCCGGGCACTACAGGACCTGTTTGCTCACGGTGCTGTGCCACTGTGCCTCCTGCTGGCGCTTAGGGCAACTGCAGCGCCCTCTTGCTTACAGTGGTGGCCAGCGCCTCCTGCTGGCGCCGGGGCACACAGGGCCGTCTTGCTCACAGTATAGTGGCGGCACGCCGCCTGCTGGCAGCTAGGGACGTTGCAGGGCCCTGTTGCTCACAGTGTAGTGGAAACATGCTCGGCTGCTGCTGGCTGTGGACACTGCCGGGCCCTCTTGCTCCAAATGTGGTGGCGGCTGGCTCCCCTGCTGGCAGCTGGGGACACTGCTGGGCCCTCTTGCTTGCACTGTAGTGGGGGCACGTCCTCTTTCGGCCGCTGGGGGCACTACAGGATCCTCTTGCTCACAATGTAGTGGCAGCACGCCCCCTGCTGGCAACCAGGGCACTGCAGGGTCTTCTTGCTCATGTTGTGGTGCCCATGCGCCACCTGCTGGCAGCTAAGGACACTGCAGGGCCCTCTTGCTCACAGTGTAGTCGTCGTATACCCCTGCTGGCAGCTGGGGACACTGCCAGGCCCTCTTGCTGGCGGTGTCGTGGCGGCATGCCACCTGCAGGCAGATGGGGACTATGTAGGGCCCTCTTGCTCCTGGTGTGACGGCTGGGGTCCGCTGCTGGCCACCTCCTGCACCACTTAAAGTCAGAGCGCCTGTTATTAAGCCCCATCAGTTCTGTAAATTCAAACTGAAATGGAGCTATTACTGGGGAGAGCTGATGTCCCAGTTCTTGTCTAACTTGGAAGAAAGATTTTCACCAAGAGGCAGTACAAACATGGCAGATAACTTCATTCAAAAGAAATACAGTGTGAAGAGCTTATTGTAGAAAAATAGGGAGGAGTGGGCTGATTGTGCATGAAAACAGCCTAAGAGTCCTGTGCAGGGAATTTTATTTTGGACTTCTTCACATTCCTGCCTCTGTCTCAAGTCTCCGCCTGTTTTCTTTGTCTGGTTTTCCTGCTACTGCCTTAGGTCCCCGACTTGCCCCACTTAGGCGTGTGGGACCTCCTCACTGTTAGTTGAGGTACATGTGTGGTGATGAATCCGAATCCACTCTGGCACCAGCCTCTTTCCTGCCATCCCAGGCAGGCTGACAGCGGTGATGTTTGTACCTACTGTGCCTGCCTATCTCTTTTGAATGTCCATCTCTGCCCTAATCTGTACTTATGGTGCCAGGTTTCTCTTAACAATGTTCCCTTTGGCCTTCTTATGAGCATGTAGCTAGCAATATTCTGACATTTTTATTGCAGAGTGAACGATGATTGGGGCATGTTAAGAGGAGTTCTAGGGTGTTTCTTTCTGCATAGGTACCTCTTCTCCCTCCTACCCACAATTGACAAATGCCCATCCACTCCGGCACTAGAGATGCTACTAATATGTGAATTTTTGGTGGTCCCTCCAGGTGAGCCTTCCCAGACATTCCCTTTTCCAGAAGCTCCCTCTCCTGTTCATGTCTAGTTATCTGTCTACTCTAACAGAGCCCACTATCCTGTGTCTTTCCCAAAAATAGTGAGGGAATGATTAGTTGGAAACCATAAGAAATGATATGCATGTAGATTAAAACTTTACATCTTACACAAACACTCAAAATCATCCTTACACTAAAAATGCAAAACTATAGAATTTCTAGAGGAAACTATAGAAGAAAAGCTATGTGCCTTTGGGTTTCGTAATGAATTTTAACAAATGACACAAAAGGTTGATATACACAGAAGAAATGACAATGTGGATTTCTTAATATTTAAAGTTTATACTCTGGAAGAGACCTTGTTAAAAGAACAAAAAGACAAGCCAAATATTGAAGAAAATATTTGCAAAATACAGATCTGAGAATTTGTAATCAAAATATATAAAAAACTGTTAAAACTAAACAATAAGTTAAACAGCCCAATTAAAAATGCACACAGATCTGAACAGACACCTCACCAAATAAGACGTACAGATGGCAAGTAAACATACAGAAAGGTGCTCAACAAACTAGAGAACTGAAAACCACAATAAGATAGCACAGCTGGTCTATATCTCTTAGAACTGCTAAACTCTTTAAAAAATGACAAATTGCTGGAGGAAAAACAGAACTCTTTTCATTGCTGGTGGAATACAGTGTATAAGACCAAAATATGCCACCCCAAAATATAATGGTAGGAAACCAGAATATGCCACCCCAAAATATGTACCTTTGGCTTAAGAATTATTCCAAGCTGATTATTTTGAAAAAAAAAAATGCTAACAAAGTTCTGAAAACAGAGTAGAAGTTACACTTGTGTAAGGAAAATTTACATCTATAAAGGAAATCACCATTTAAAAGCTACCTCTCTTGAAACCAAGAAGAGAAGGATAACTAAATCACTAAAGAGTCTTATCAATGGAGAATGCATGGACTTAAGTCTGTATAACAAACCTTACCCTTGTCTACTGTGCTTTTGCTGGTTAACTCCCCACTACTGCTCCTCAAGTCTTCTTTCTTTAAGTTGAAGATAGTATTTATGCTTGAACTGAAAGCCAGCTGTTGGAGATTTACTCATTTTTCCCTGAGTATCTCCCATGTATCCATAAGGTATACATGTTTTTAAACTTTTCTGTTTTTCTCATTTGAACCTGTCAGTTTTTACAGAGGGTTTCATCAAGGAATTCCAAAAACATAGAAAATTTTTTTACTCCCCATTGCAAGTTGGGCAGTTTTTTCTAAAGCTAAACAAGTCTCACCTTACAATCCAAAAATCACATTCCTAGGTATTTTGACAACTACTTTGATGTTATTTCCAAACAAAAGCTACCATGCAGTTATTTACAGAAGCCCTATTCATAATGACCAAAGGAAAAAAAAGGAATCAGAAAGTCTTACAATAGATGACTGTGTGGGAATCCACTCTGACATCAAAAGTTGTTATAAAGATTATTTAAATGAAAACACTGAGATACTGAAGATAAAGGAAGAAATCTTACCAGAACTTACTTTATCCAATTAAAGCAGAGCTCCTAGAAAAATACAACTGCCATTAACCCCTTCAAAGAAGTTTCTTGCAAATTCAGCTGCCGTGGAGACAGTGTACTCTTTCCCATTAGCACTGATAAATGAAAATGAAATCATAAGCTCCCAACTGACTGAACAGATCCACTCTTGGCTGAGGGGACCCCAGAGTAACTTTCAAAACTGAGTTCTCAGCTTTGCTAGGATGGGATGATGGGGGTCAGATACACATCGTTATACCCCCTCCTTTGCTAACCATGATGAGACTTTCTTCCTTAAGGATTTAACAGAAACCAGCCCTTTCAAAGGCTCCACCACTGATATTAACCTCTCTTTTCTTGCCTGATAAGAGACCACCCATGACGGAGAGGTTCTGGCCAGTGTATAGAGGATGCACAGAGTGAGTTTTCATGTCCTCTGCTTCACTTTTTAATGTCAGACGGCTGAAAACTCCACCCTGGGATCATGCTAACACTGCCATTTTTTGTACATGGGACCCATGAAGAAGCAAGAAACTCAATTGCGCATGCATGCGTTTCTCCTTCCATAAATATTCATGACTCCTCCTAGAGCTTATTAAATAAATGTATTTGGCCATTCCACTCAGCATAAATTACTATTTCCTTTACCTCCTCCTTGAAGCATCTGTTTCTGTCTTCTGGCTGGAGGCTATGCTTCCCAGCCTGTCAGAAGGACAACCCTGCAGGCTGCAACCCTTTATAGGAAATAAATCTCTCACTGGGTGCGGTGGCTCATGCCTGTAATCCCAGCACTTTGGGAGGCCGAGGCGGGTGGATCACCTGAGGTCAGCAGTTTCAGACCAGCCTGGCCAACATGATGAAACCCTGTCTCTACTAAAAATACAAAAAATTAGCCCTAACCCTAACCCTAACCTAAGTATATAATTCAAGTTTATATACTTTTGGCTTCCTATTTTTACAGAGAGACTACAGATATTTTGGCCCATTAATAAACATCTTTTTTTCTGCCACACTGAGAAATTGTATTATGAGGAAACACATCCGTCTAGGTGTTGGGAGATGGTATATTCATACATTTTCTAACCTACTGTAGAATGCTAACATATGACAGTTTATAAATGTCTACTTCCTAGTTTTCTCTGGAAAATGAAAGATTACTAAGTATTAAAATTATAATCAATATATGTAAATAAAACTACTAGAAATAATAGAATAACTAGAAACAACTCTGTGCAAAGCACACACGAAAAGTAGCGCATGTTTCGCAAGTAAAGTAGGATGTATTTTTTTATAAGGAAAACCATGCATAAGATACAAATAAAAAGAGATACCTAACCTTCCCTGTGTTATATTTGTATGGGTAAAATGTTATGTTTTCAGAAATTATATAAAATTCCTGGAAATTTGTCAATCTCCTCCTTATCCATGCTGTGTGCCAGTATACAGTAATGAGTCATAATTCCAATTATTACTTTAAATGTTGTGCCAGGTGCAGTGGCTCATGCCTGTAATCCCAGCACTTTGGGAGGCTGAAGCGAGTGGATCACAAGGTCAGGAGATCCAGACCATCCTGGCTAACCCAGTGAATCCCCGTCTCTACTAAAAATACAAAAAATTAGCCAGGCTTGGTGGCAGGCGCTTGTAGTCCCAGCAACTCGGGAGGCTGGGGCAGGAGAATGGCGTGAACCCAGGAGACGGAGCTTGCAGTGAGCCGAGATCGCGCCACTGCACTCCAGCCTGGGCGACAGAGTGAGACTCTGTCTCTACACAAATAAATAAATGTTGTATGCCACAGAAAAAATCGAATATCCTTGTCAGTTGTGGTATAATGACTCTCATCAGACCTTTCATCACAGCCATTTCATACTCTTTGTCATTTAGATATTATTCCCCCATGATTCTTTCCTGAAAGCTCCTGCAATCAGCTATAGGTCAGAATGTTCGTCTTCAACACAGGACTCCCTCTGAGACTCATGGAAAAGACTATCACAGGTACTCTGGTTATAGGCTTCTGATGATATTGCTTAAATAACTTTAAGACAATACACTTGACTCAGTGAAGATCTCCAGAAGTCTGGTAGAGAAATTGATGGGTTCATGACACTGCTAACCCAAGATCCAACAAGACTGGAATTGATTACATGGCACTGAATGAACTGATGAAAATTGATTATAATTTTATAGCTTTTTGAAGCATTGCTGGTTCTTTAATGTTCTAGTTTCTGGATTTAAGAAATCTCTTTCTCTTAATCTAACTGTAACTTACAACAATTTACTAGATTATACTTTTGTAAACAGAAGTGAAGCATTTATCTTTTTTTCCCTGCCTGATTTTTCCAGAATTTTGAAATCCTTACTGAATACTCTTATTTTCACAATGATATAGTTGTTAGCAAAAGTCCAATAAGAATCCATTCACCTTATAACAGGACATAATTGGAAATTTTGGTTATATTATCAAGGTTTTTACTGGAATATCGTATTTAGGAAGTGTACCTAAGATCAGTTATGGCCAGCAATTTTAAGGAAGTAAGGTTGACTTTTATGGAGACAATGCTTACAAAGCACTGTGAGAAATGGGAAAGTTCTTCCTCAAAGATTATAAAGTCACAACTATCCACTATTTTTATGTGTGTGTGTGTGTGTGTGTGTGTGTGTATTCCAAATCACTTGTCCTGGCTTGCTCCAGCATGCCTGGAGAGAACTAGACAAGCCCCAGCCCATAGTGTATGCCATTCCTTATTTGGATGTGCTTCCTTAACTATCCCTGGGCAACTTCCTTTTCTTTCTTTCTTCTATTCCCCTTACATAATTAAGAAAGTTTTAAACTAATAGCCAATTGGGTAAAGTGTACAATGTGAGATCCTATTCCAGCCAATGGAAACTGGACACAGCAGTAGGGTAGACACATCAGGTTATAAGTAACTCTGTCTCCTTTGTTTGGTGTGCTCTTGTGGCTGGACAGCTATTGAGTAGCACCTTTTCTGCAGAAAGTAAAGCTCGCCTTGCTAAGAGATCATTTGTTCCCATATTAATTCTTTTTTGTTTTTGGAACACCAAAAACTTAATTCCCAACAGCACTCTGAGAAAAGCCAGCCTGATACCTAGATTACAGGGTTCACAGCCTTACAGGTTAGTAAAGAAGGTAATTTCCTAGTAGGCCCAGGAATTTAGGGATATTTTGGGGGCCTCAAGAAGAGAGGAATTCACACAAAGCTATAAGGACTGCAGCTGAAATCTCATAGTATGTTCTTAGCTTGGCTTTTAGCCTGAATAAGGCCTTTAATAGTCAAATCTGAGACTCTGTATGAAAACTTCCAGCAAAGAAACTTGAAAGCACCTATGTGGTCATCTGCTGTTCTTGCTGCACTTACGTAAATAATCAAGCAAAATCTAACAAAATTAGATTTTTAAAACAAGAATAGTCTTACTTTGATTATGATCAAAAATGATGGTTACTACAGAGAGAAATTTTATATTTCAATGGAAAACCATAACATGGCCGGGCATGGTGGCACATGCCTCTAATTCCAGCGCTTTGGGAGACCAGGAGTTCAAGACCAGCTTGGGCAACATGGTGAAACCCCATCTCTACCAAAAATACAAAAATTAGATGGGCATGATGGCATGTGCCCTAACCCTAACCTGCAGGGAGGTAACATCCAAAGGAGAGATGATGAGGGCTGAACCAGAAAAGCAGTGGTAGGGAAATGGGGAAGGGGACAGGCTAGGAAATACTCAGAAATAGAACTGTAGGTGCTGGTGACTGATCAGGTGTTGGAAAGGGAGGCCCAGACCCTTAATCCAAACCTCATGGATTAAGTTTGAAGGGCCTGTGGATCATTCAGCTGAGGAAGTCCAGGTAAAGAAGATTATATAGGTGAGCTCAGAGCAGGGCCTGGGCCTCCAGCCTCTTCTGTACAACAGCCATGTAGAGCCAGTGAGCTGAGAGCTGTGAGGAGCAGGGTGGAAGGTAGGGAGGGGTTACATGAAGTTGCATAAGGGTTATTTTCTTCATAGAATTTTTTTAAGATAGGAAAACATGACAATGTTTATAAATTGGAAGAAATGTACAAGTTGTGAAAGGGAAAGGTTGAATCCAGAGAGGGGAGGAGTAATTTTGGAGAAGAGAGACAGTGCTCAGGTGAAATGGGAGGTGAGTGGAGAAAGCTGTGTAGATAGAGATGAGTTTGTGGGGAGGGGCAGGAAGGTGAGAAAGCCTCTTTCTTTCTTTGCAAAGCAGGACACTTCAGATCTCGTTTTCAGTTTTGCTTCTTTTAAATCCTTATTCCTATTTTGTTTTGTTTTCTTTTTTTTCTTTTAGACGGAGTCTCGCTCTGTCACCCAGGCTGGAGTGCAGTGGTGTGATCTCGGCTCACTGCAAGCTCTGTCTCCCGGGTTCATGCCATTCTCCTGCCTCAGCCTCCGGAGTAGCTGGGACTATAGGCGCCCACCACCGCGCCCGGCTAATTTTTTGTATTTTTAGTAGAGACGGGGTTTCACCGTGGTCTCTATCTCCTGACCTCGTGATCCACCTGCCCCGGCCTCCCAAAGTGCTGGGATTACAGGCGTAGCCACTGTGCCCGGCCCTTATTCCTATTTTCAAAGCAAGCTGAAACTTCACTCATGAGATTGTTCTTTTCCCAGGAGTCATTGCGAGGTGAATGTTTACAGCTAATGTCAAAGATCTCTCGAGCCTTGATAGCTAGTGTGTATTTGGCAAACTTCAATGTTAGAAGATTTAAGGTACTTTTATTGTAAATAACAATCACAGTTAACTCATTTAGCCTGGCTTAGGCTGATTTGGAGGAGATGGAAGTAAAGGCTCAGTTCAAGACTCATCTTCTTCATTGAAACTTCTCCAATTCACCCCATTCTTCACTGGACTACCTCTTCACATAACTGTCATCATCCCTCCATAGTCTGATAGGTCAGTTAGCTGGGTAACAATCAACCTTAAAATTTTAATGGCTTGTGACCACAAATTTAGATTTTTTTCACTCATGAGTTTGTGGGTCAGCTGAGGTTTGAGGGTCTTCACTCAGCTCGTCTGGTCTCAGATCCAGGTTCAGGTACGGCCCAGGCATGCTCTATCTGTCTTATTCTGAGGCTCAAGCTGAATGGGTTACAGATATCCAGGAGTAACTGGTGATGACAAAGTGGGAGAAGGCAAGGGCAGTCCCCCAAACATTTCAAGACCTGCTTGTGTCAAATCCACTGTCATTCCTTTGGCCAAAACAAGTCACATGGTCAAGGAAGTATACTCTGTCCAACCACAGGGAGTCACAAACTGGGTCCAACAATTTGGTCTGCAACCCCTGGCTTGTCAGTAATCTCACCTGAGAACCTGTCAGTTACCTGCTCCATATACGCATATGAGAAAAAATTGTAGCTTATCCTTCTCCTGATTCCAAGGTATTTAGAGTAGAAACATCTTGGGACAGGGCTTAGATTCAAAGATTGACCCCATCACCAGGATACATCATTTGTTCTTTGGCAGCTCTCTTTTCTCTTCTGCCAAATGGGAAATAAGAATTCTGTGAACAGATATGATAGGATACACATATAAAGGCATTAGTCAGATATGATATGTATGGAGATGAGAAGAGAATTGTTTAACAATATTTTAAAACTTAGGGTTTATTCGTGACCATATCCAATTTCGAACCAAGCCATGCATTTAATCTTGATTTGCTAAGAAAATTTGCAAACTAAGCCAGTATTGATTTTTGTGGTTAGGGATACTAGAAAACACAGATACCAGTAACTGTGTTCTCACCACAACCAAGCTTAGCATATTCACCCCAAGGCAAAAAAAAAAGTTCCAGAGGTGGGGTCAGTGGCTTTGCATAAGCATGGACTGTGCAGAGTGTATCTTCCTCCACCGAATAGAACATGGTTGACCTCTTCACTTAAAGGAGACATACTAAACAATGCGCGTCCCACTGTGGACTCTGCCCAGTGTATACTGTACACGTGCATTCAAGAGAAACAAGGTTTAACCAAAATGCATTCAACAGCAGATATTTGAAGCTTGCTTGAAAAATCCTCAGACTGCTCAAGATGGGTGCTGGCTGTTGAATGTTGAGACAGACTTTTCAAAACCAGACGCAAACTAATCCAGTCATCTGACTCTTGGTGTGGCTTGAAAAAATATGTACTGATCTGGTCTTAATTTTGATCAATTGTTTCAAATGTGCTATTTTTATTTTCTCATTCACCTAAACATTTCCACTCCCTTCGGCTGACATTAAGGGACAGAGAAAGATATCTGTTGGTTGGTAGGCTCAGAATTCCATTCATCTAAAAGCCAGCTAAGCCCTACCTAGATGCAGACATGGAGGAAAGTTGACTCATGCAAAACTTCACTTGGGAGTCCCATTTAATACTCATCAGTCTTCTTGTTGCCTGCTTCTAATTCTGCAGGTCCTCCTTGGTTTCTCTTTAAGCCAGCACTTATTTCCATGGTGGGTTGAAGTGAGGAACAATGTTGCAAAGGCAATTAAAATATTGACAAATTGGGGCCACATTTTGTTTATAAATAATATAAATTTCTGTGAATAGCATCCAAAGTTTCTCAGTTACTAAAGAACTCAGATATTGGGAGGCTGCTAAATTAGGGTAAGTGCTAAAAAATCTGGCCAATTCAATTTGTGACTTGAGGGGAGAAGGGGCATGCAGTTAGAGAGATTTTCAGATTTGGTACTGAGGTTATCACTGTCAGGAAAAGGAAGCTGAAATTAATTACTAAAGTTAAAAGCTGGAGTGTGAAGAATTTAAAAGCCAAAATTTACTGACAGACTTCTTTTCATTTTTAAATCTCAAACATTAATAAGAGCAATTAATAAAATTATCAAATTGTTCTATTATAGTTCTTAGTATTAGAGGCTGTAAACCATCTGGATCCTAAGGGTATCAAAAAAGTAAAGACATTCATGAATTACCAACTGGGAATTTGAGTTCTGAATCAGGTCTCACATAATGAAGCTCATGCTTAGTAGCTGCTGCTCATTCTAAGTCCTCTGGGGCATTTTCAGTAATTCAGCAGAAAGCCACACTGACATCATAGAAATTCATTATAGTTAGCAAAAACACTTTTAGAAAAAAATGATGAATAATCAAGTAAATCTACTTTAGCAGTTTAACAAAAATTCTGCTCACTGATTTACACTAAAGATTTTGAAATTTCAGAGTTGGTCTAAAGTATTAAAATGTTCGTAGGTAGTTTGTGAGTGAGACCATTTGCTTTTGGTACCACTCTCAGTGTTTTTCTTTCTGTAACAGTGCCAAGGGTTAAGTGTCTCCATTTCTTTCATGAGCACAAAATATGTACAATAATTTTGCTTTGTTTTTTTAATTGGAATTTAAAGCAGTGTTGCAAGATCAAATACTGTGAGTATATTCTCAAATCTCTTCAATACAAAAAAAGGGGAAAGCATAATTTATTCCAGAGGAGATCTGGATGCATTTAAGCTTGCAACCATTACTCCACATAAGTTATCTTTCTATGTGCTTAAATATGATTATGTATGTCAGTTGAGAACTTTTAGGCCGGATGTGGTGGTTCATACCTATAATCCTACCCCCTCGGGAGGCTGAGGCAGGTGGATCATTTGAAGTCAGGAGTTCGAGACCAGCCTGGCCAACACTGTGAAACCCCATCTCTACTAAAAATACAAAAATTAGCCAGGCGTGGTGGGAGGAACCTGTAATCCCAGCTACTTGGGAGGCTGAGGCAGGAGAATCCTTGAACCTGGGAGGTGGAGGTTGCAGTGAGCTGAGACTGTGCCATTGCACTCCAGCCTGGGCAACAAGAGCGAAACTCCATCTCAAAAAAAAAAAATCCTTTCGGGTTTTGGTCCTAGATAGAGTAGCTGACAAAAGAAAAAAGATCTAAAGAGTTCAACCAGTTCCATCACCCTTTGGCCACTGAGAGGTTTAATTCCATATATCTTTGGTGCCTACTGAATATTTCCATCAGATATAAGACATCACAGCCTTGGAAAGGAAGTTAGGAACCATCCATCATGTAGATCAGCATTTGGAAAAGTCTGTTCCATAGAACAGCTCTTTCTTGAATGAAATAAATAGCTCTCCATTGAAATTCCATGAAGGTCATATTCATATTGAAAGCTCTGAGATGTTCTATACTGGTAAAATCTCCTTCACTTTGTTTTAACAAGGGTTTCTCAAATGTGCTTAACCACAGAGCACTTTTTTCCTTGTGATATTTGCCACACTCCTCAGGAGTAACCTCCCATGTTACACACTGAGGGCAAGGTTGTACTAGACTGTGAACTCTTTAAGGGCTAGGAGCAGTTCTTTGCTGGATCTTGGATTCCTGGTGCCTCCCACAGTGCTAGCAAGTGGTAGGCACCTAATCAGTGTTTGCTGAGTGGATCTAGTTCAACACCTTCAGGTCGTGAGTGAGGAGCCTGAAAGTCCACACAGTTAGGTAGCTGGCCAAGGTCACACAGGTCATAAAGGAAAGAATGACAAGAAGCCACTTAGATACCGAGACAGAGAATAGCCTGATGAGGCCAATAGACAGAGTCCAGCTTTGTCACCAAAATGGAGAATGTGTAAGATGAGGCACAGAAGAGTGGTGAGGCCACAGAAAACACAGCAGGATGTGGCTGACAGGATCTTAGGAAGACGAAGTTAGGGGTGCTGAGCAGAGACAGGCAGGAAGTAGCTGTGCAATTATTTTACTATCTGTTATTTGCTATTTGTTTAAGTGTACCTGAATTCAACAGAGTAGTCAAATCCATCCCTTTCATCACTAAACACTGAGATTTCCACTGACTTGTATCTACCATAACCAATTTTCCTGGAATTTTTCAAATATTCTTGAAAATCTACTGCAGTCAACATAAATTTGTAGAAAAAAGATGTTATTTTCTAATATACAAAAACTTCGTATCTTAAAATATATTTAAAAACTCCAAATATTTATAAACTCCTGTTCTGGGGTCATTTCTTTTCTATAATAAAAAACAGTGAAAAGAACACTGTGTAAGAGTGAATAAGCCCAGGTTCAAGTCCTGCTGCTATTAATTGGGGTGTTGGATAGAACACTGCTCTCCATAGATCAGTTTGCTCATTTGTGAAAGAAAAAAAAAACATTCACAGAAGATGATTTCTAAGGTTCCAACCAACCTTAAAATGTTAAGATTCCAGGAAAATTTTATGTAATAACATTGCTTTACTGGAAAACAAAAATTTTGGCTTGCTCTTTTGACTGGGGATTTGGTTTAGCAAGAATATTATTGCTCATCCTTTGAGAATGTGAAGCTCTCAGGTAAACATCAGGAAAAATTTTAAAACAGAAAATTAATCAGGGAAAGAAAATACTTGTCAGGTGTTTTAGAATCTGAGAAACCCTAGTTTACATAATAAAGCATCACATAAACTGGCAGCAAGACTATCCCACAATCCACAAAGGAAAGAGCTTTAAGGATATAGCCATGAAAATTGCAAGCAAAATAAAAAATGAAACTTAGTTTTCCTGATGATATTTTTTCCAGTATCTCTAAGACAGTTCCTTAACCTCCAATTATGTTTATTAATGGTTACTGAGACTTTAAACTATCTGGCCTAAAGTTCTTTGATGACTTTCATTGATGTTACTGGATGGCCCAAACTTTTCAAGCCAATGGTTCATGGCCCATCATGAGCTTACCACTGTCTATCCTCCATCCTGGCATTGACTCTCCTCTTCTCAGCCTGGTCAAGTGCATTGCACTTCTACCCACTCATTCCTTAAGTTTCCCTCTGTCTCTGTGCCCTCAT
This sequence comes from Nomascus leucogenys, assembly GCF_006542625.1. Classification (NCBI taxonomy): domain Eukaryota; kingdom Metazoa; phylum Chordata; class Mammalia; order Primates; family Hylobatidae; genus Nomascus; species Nomascus leucogenys. The sequence continues at coordinate 107,501,366 of NC_044393.1, read as the reverse complement.
ACTTATGACAGAATGCTTTCTCTCTCCTTAAGAATAACAGCTAAGTGGGGAGAAGGGGGGACCAACACCCCCTGGAGCACACTCTTTAAAACAGGTCAAGTGTTGATTGGTAAGACTATGACAAAAAGGTGTTGAAGAAGCTGTGGGAAGACAAGATCACTTCTCTAAAATGGTGGCCAAATTGTAGGGGCTTTAATCCTCCACACTGTAGGAGTATTGTAGGTGATCCTCCCTGTGTCCCCAGTGATGACAGAATCTGGTGGTGCCTCCACACTTCACCCTTTCCTGGGGCAGGATATATGATTGGGCATCTTCAAGGGGATTTGGCCTTCATATCATTGGGGAAGGGCCTGGTCTCAACAGAGCTTAATCAATAAGCAACGATATTCTTTCTCAATATGCTATAGTATGCTATAGGTCCAACATTATATACACATTATTGTGTTACCTTTTATTTATTTATTTATTTATTTATTTTTGAGATGGAGTCTCACTCTGTCACCCAGGCTGGAGTGCAGTGGTGTGATCTCAGCTTACTGCAAGTTCTGCCTCTTGGGTTGAAGCAATTCTCCTGCCTCAGCCTCCTGAGTAACTGGGACTACAGGCACCCGCCACCACGTCCTGCTAATTTTCTGTATTTTTAATAGAGATGGGGTTTCACTGTGTTAGCCAGGATGGTCTCGATCTCCTGACCTCATGATCCACCTGTCTTGGCCTCCCAAAGTGCTGGGATTGCAGGCGTGAGCCACCATGCCCGGCCTGTGTATGGTTACTTTTTAAGTAATTTATGAGAATACAGGAGAAAAAGTAAGCATTTATGTATTTTTTTAAATAATTACATAACTATCTCTACTGGGGTGTGTGTGTGTGTGTGTGTGTGTTCAAATTACTATACGGAATCACTTGATTTCAGCCTGTAGAACTTCCTTTAGTATTTCTTATAAGATGGGTCTGCAAGTAATAAAGTATCTGTTTTTGTTTGTCTGGGAAAACTTCTATTTTTACTTCAGTTTTGAATAATACCTTTGCTAGATATAGGATCCTTAGTTGACAGATTTTTACTTTGAAAATTTTGAATATACTATCCCATTGTCTTCTGGCCTCCATCTTTTGTGATGTGAAGTCAGCTGTCAATCTTACTAGGATTCCATTATGAGTAATGAGTCATTTTTCTTTGCTGTTTTCATAATTTTCTCCTTATCTTTGGCTTTCAGCATTTTTACTATGATGCATTTGTTTGTGGATCTCTTTGAGTTTACCTTACTAGGAGTTTACTGAGCTTTTGGAATCTGTTGGTTATTGTTTTTCAATAAATTTGATATTTTTTCCACCCTTATTTCTTCATATATTTTCTCTGGTCCCTTCTGTCTCTCCTCTCTTTCTAGTAATCCTAATAAGCATATATGTGTGCCTGATGGTGTTCCACATTTCACTGAGGCTCTGTTCATTTTTTTCTTCATTCCTTTCTCCTCTCTATTTTTCAGATTGCATAACATCTATTAATCTTTTTCCAAGTTTGCTTTCTTTTTTTCTGCTAATTCAAACCTGTTGAGTCCCTACAATAAGGTTTTCATTTCAGTTGTTGAATTTCTCAAGAATTTCCATTTAGTTTTTTTTATAATTACTCTCTTTATTGATACTCTCAATTTGATGCAATATTATTTATCACACCTTCCTTTGCTTCTTCTTTTTTTTTTTTGAGACAGGATCTTGCTCTGTCATCCAGGCTGGAGTGCAATGGCACAATCATAGCTCACTGCAACCTCCACCTCTTGGGTTCAAACAATTCTCATGCTTGAGCCTCCTGAGTAGCTGGGACTACCAGGTACCACACTGGGCTTTTTTTGTATTTTTAGGAGAAATGGGGTTTCTCCATATTGACCAGGCTGGTCTCGAACTCATGGCCTCAAGAAATCCACCTGCTTGGGCATCCCAAAGTGCTGGGATTACAGGCATGAGCTACTGCACTGAGCCCATTTACTTCTTTAATCACACTTTATGTCTAACTTAGAGTTTTTTTTTCTGTTAAATCATACAACTGGTCACTTTCAATGGCAGTTTCTGCTCACTCCTGCTCACCCCTGCTCACCCCCTGCCCAGTATATGGGACATACTTTCCTGTTACATGGCACACTTTATAATTATTGTTGTAACTGGACATTTTAGATAATATATTGTAACAACTCTGTGTACTGATAATCCCCCTTGGAGCTTCTTACTGTTATTTAATTATTTGTTTAGTAATTGGCTGAATTATTTTAGTAAAGTCTATTCACTCCTGTAAGGTACATGGATGGGCTTTGGTCAAGGAACAGGCTGAGGTGAATATCCAGGCATGCATGACTCAGTGAGTTTGGAACACAGGCGCACACCTCCACTTATTATACAACCTGCTTGTGTAAGTTCGTTCTTGGCTCTGAGCCACTATTGTCTGATAAAGGTATAATTGCCCTGCTGACACTGTGTATAGAGCTCAACATGGCTCATGTGCAAACACTCACACCCAAGGAGAGGGAGAGAGCCAAAGCTGTCCATCTTGCAGATGGACAGGAGGGAGCAAGGACAGAGCTCAGCTTGCTCATGCCCAGAGAGAGAAAGAGTTCAGCTGCTGACCTTGAAGGCAGCAGGTTGGTAGGTTGGTTGGCTGGTTGGTCGGTTGGTTGGTAGGTTGGTTGATTGGTAGGTTGGTAGGCTAGTAATTACTGCTATTACTATTACATCTGTCATTTTTTTCTTTCCCTTGGCACACTTGATTTTTAAATGATGCAGACTTTGTGTCATCCTGCAGCAGTAGACTTCCTGTCCCCTTTAAAACTTTTTCAAAGGGAAAATGGGGAAGATGGGCTTGTGGCTCCCCAGGAGAGAAATCAGCCGTAGATGCTGCCTAATGCCAAACGCCAGCTCCCTTAGACTCAGTCACCGCAGACTCCCCTGCAGCACTTGGCGATGACTATTCCCTCTTTCAGAGTTGCCTCTTTTGGGATCCGGGACCACGCACTGTCCTGTTTTTCCTTCTAATTTCTGGCAATTTTTCTCTTTAAGCATCCTCTGTGGGGTCCACTTTTTTTCTGTTTGGTCCTCTCTTTTTTTCTGTCTGGCCTCTTCAATTTCCCTCCTGCCAAGACTTGGTGGTCCACAGGGTCCTGCCCTCTGCTGTCTTCTCTTCTCTGCACAGTTCATCAGCCTCTAAGAGCCTCACAGTGCAGGTAAGCACTGAGGATAACATAAGTCACACAGGTGTGTATGCTTTGTAAGGTATACATGGGAGTCACATCATGCATGCATTTGACTGTTTATGCACAGCAAAACAAAATCTAAACAATGGGTATATGCCTAGAAAGAACAAGATGAGAGGTGACAATCTGTCATGTGCCAGGTTATCTCAGGATGCATCGGGCCCCCAGGAGGTACCATTTTTGACTGAATATAGTCAAGATAAGGGTGTGCCACACAGCCTACCCAAGCCAAACTACTGCTCAACTCATGAAGCAGCAAGCTCCTTAGATGCGAAGGGGAAGGTTGCCTGCATTGGCATTATTGAGAGAAATCTACCTCTGTGTCATCAGAACTTACAGGTGATATAAGGAACCCCATAGCCTGTAATTTTGGCTCTTTGAGGTGACTTGAGACCTTGGTTTTCTAGATATACAATCATGTCATCTGCAAACAGAGGCAATTTGACTTCCTCTTTTCCTAATTGAATACCATTTAGTTCCTTCTCCTGCCTGATTGCCCTGGCCAGAAATTCCAACACTGTGTTGACTAGGAGTGCTGAGAGAGGGCATCCCTGTCTTGTGCCAGTTTTCAAAGGGAATGCTTCCAGTTTTTGCCCATTCAGTATGATATTGACTGTGGGTTTTTCATAGATAGCTCTTATTATTTTGAGATACGTCCCATCAATACCTAATTTATTGAGAGTTTTTAGCATGAAGCGTTGTTGAATTTTGTCAAAGGCCTTTTCTGCATCTATTGAGATAATCATATGGTTTTTGTCGTTGGTTCTGTTCATATGCTGGATTACGTTTATTGATCTTTGTATGTTGAACTAGCCCTGCATCCCAGGGATGAAGCCCACTTGATCAGATCATGGTGGATAAGGTTTTTGATGTGCCGCTAGATTCAGTTTGCCAGTATTTTATTGAGGATTTTTGCATCGATGTTCATCAGGGATATCGGTCTAAAATTCCCTTTTTTTCTGTTGTGTCTCTGCCAGACTTTGGTATCAGGATGATGCTGGCCTCATAAAATGAGTTAGAGAGGATTCGCTCTTTTTCTATTGATTGGAATAGTTTCAGAAGGAATGTTACCAGCTCCTCCTTGTACCTCTGGTAGAATTCGGCTGTGAATCCATCTGGTCCTGGACTTTTTTTGGTTGGTAAGCTATTAATTATTGCCTCAATTTCAGAGCCTGTTATTGGTCTATTCAGAGATTCACCTTCTTCCTGGTTTAGTCTTGGGAGGGTGTATGTGTCTAGGAATTTGTCCATTTCTTCTAGATTTTCTAGTTTATTTGCATAGAGGTGTTTATAGTATTCTCTGATGGTAGTTTGTATTTCTGTGGGATCAGTGGTGATACCCCTTTATCGTTTTTTATTGCATCTATTTGATTCTTCTCTCTTTTCTTCTTTATTAATCTTGCTAGTTGTCTATCAATTTGTTGATCTTTTCAAAAAAAACAGCTCCAGGATTCATTGAATTTTTGAAGGGTGTTTTGTGTCTTTATTTCCTTCAGTTCTGCTCTGATCTTAGTTATTTCTTGCCTTCTGCTAGCTTTTGAATGTGTTTGCTCTTGCTTCTCTAGTTTTTAATTGTGATGTTAGGGTGTCAATTTTAGATCTTTCCTGCTTTCTCTTGTGGATATTTAGTGCTATAAATTTCCCTCTACACACTGGTTTGAATGTGTCCCAGAGATTCTGGTACGTTGTGTCTTTGCTCTCATTGGTTTCAAAGAACATCTTTATTTCTGCCTTCATTTCGTTATGTACCCAGTAGTCCTTCAGGAGCAGGTTGTTCAGTTTCCCTGTAGTTGAGTGGTTTTGAGTGAGTTTCTTAATCCTGAATTCTAGTTTGATTGCACTGTGATCTGAGAGACAGTTTGTTATAATTTCTGTTATTTTACATTTGCTGATGAGTGCTTTACTTCCAACTATGTGGCCAATTTTGGAATAAGTGTGCTGTGGTGCTGAGAAGAATGTGTATTCTCTTGATTTGGGGTGGAGAGCTCTGTAGATGTCTATTAGGTCTGCTTGGTGCAGAGCTGAGTTCAATTCCTTGATATCCTTTTTAACTTTCTGTCTCGTTGATCTGTCTAATGTTGACAGTGGGGTGTTAAAATCTCCCATTATTATTGTGTGGGAGTCTAAGTCTCTTTGTAGGTCTCTAAGGACTTGCTTTTGAATCTGGGTGCTCCTGTATTGGCTGCATATATATTTAGGATAGTTAGTTCTTCTTGTTGAATTGATCCCTTTACCATTATGTAATGGCCTTCTTTGTCTCTTTTGATCTTTGTTGGTTTAAAGTCGGTTTTATCAGAGACTAAGATTGCAACGCCTGCCTTTTTTTGTTTTCCATTTGCTTGGTAGATCTTCCTCCATCCCTTTATTTTGAGCCTATGTGTATCTCTGCACATGAGATGGGTTTCCTGAATACAGCACACTGATGGGTCTTTACTCTTTATCCAATTTGCCAGTCTGTGTCTTTTAATTGGAGCATTTAGCCCATTTACATTCAAGGTTAATATTGTTATGTGTGAATTTGATCCTGTCATTATGATGTTAGCTGGTTATTTTGCTCATTAGTTGATGCTGTTTCTTCCTAGCCTCAATGGTCTTTACAATTTGGCATGTTTTTGCAGTGGCTGATAGTGGTCGTTCCTTTCCATGTTTAGTGCTTCCTTCAGGAGCTCTTTTAGGGCAGGACTGGTGGTGACAAAATCTCCCATCATTTGCTTCTCTTTAAAGGATTTTATTTCTCCTTCACTTATGAAGATTAGTTTGACTAGATATGAAATTCTGGATTGAAAATTCTTTTCTTTAAGAATGTTGAATATTGGCCCCCACTCTCTTCTGGCTTGTAGAGTTTCTGCAGGGAGATCAGCTGTTAGTCTGATGGGCTTCCCTTTGTGGGTAACCCAACCTTTCTCTCTGGCTGCCCTTAACATTTTTTCCTTCATTTCAACTTTGGTGAATCTGACAATTATGTGTCTTGGAGTTGCTCTCCTCGAGGAGTATCTTTGTGGCGTTCTCTGTATTTCCTGAATTTGAATGTTGGCCTGCCTTGCTAGATTGGGGAAGTTCTCCTGGATAATATCCTGCAGAGTGTTTCCCAACTTGGTTCCATTCTCCCCATCACTTTCAGGTACACCAATCAGACATAGATTTGGTCTTTTCACATAGTCCCATATTTCTTGGAGGCTTTGTTCATTTCTTTTTATTCTTTTTTCTCTAAACTTCTCTTCTTGCTTCATTTCATTCATCTGATCTTCCATCGCTGATACCCTTTCTTACAGTTGATCGAATCGGCTACTGAGGCTTGTGCATTTGTCACGTAGTTCTCATGCCTTGGTTTTCAGCTCCATCAGGTCCTTTAGGGACTTCTCTGCATTGGTTATTCTAGTTAGCTATTTGTCTAATTTTTTTTCAAGGTTTTTAACTTCTTTGCCATGGGTTCGAACTTCCTCCTTTAGCTTGGAGTAGTTTGATCATCTGAAGCCACCTTCTCTCAACTCGTCAAAGTCATTCTCCATCCAGCTTTGTTCCATTGCTGGTGAGGAGCTGCATTCCTTTGCAGGAGGAGAGGCACTCTGATTTTTAGAGTTTCCAGTTTTTCTGCTCTGTTTTTTCCCCATCTTTGTGGTTTTATCTACCTTTGGTCTTTGATAATGGTGATGTACAGATGGGGTTTTGGTGTGGATGTCCTTTCTGTTTGTTAGTTTTCCTTCTAATAGTCAGGACCCTCAGCTGCAGGTCTGTTGGAGTTTGCTGGAGGTCCACTCCAGACCCTGTTTGCCTGGGTATCCGCAGTGGAGGCTGCAGAACAGCAAATATTGCTGAACAGAAAATGTTGCACCTGATCGTTCCTCTGGACATTTCATCTCAGAGGAGTATCTCGCTGTGTGAGGTGTCAGTCTGCCCCTACTGGGGGGTGCCTCCCAGTTAGGCTACTCAGGGGTCAGGGACCCACTTGAGGAGGCAGTCTGTCCATTCTCAGATCTCCAGCTGCATGCTGGGAGAACCACTACTCTCTTCAAAGCTATCAGACAGAGACATTTAAGTCTGCAGAGGATTCTGCTGCCTTTTGTTTGGCTATTCCCTGCCCCTAGAGGTGGAGTCTACAGAGGCAGGCAGGCCTCCTTGAGCTGCGGTGGGCTCCCCCCAGTTTGAGCTTCCTAGCCACTTCATTTACCTACTGAAGCCTCAGCAATGGCAGGTGCCCCTCCCCCAGCCTCACTGCCCCTTGCAGTTTGATCTCAAACTGCTGTACTAACAATGAGTGAGGCTCCTTGGGCATAGTACCCTCTGAGCCAGGCACAGGATATAATCTCCTGGTGTGCCATTTGCTAAGGCCATTGGAAAAGCACAGTATTATGGTGGAAGTGACCTGATTTTCCAGTTGCTGTCTGTCACCCCTTTCTTTGACTAGGAAAGGGAATTCCCTGACCCCCTGCACTTCCTGAGTGAGGCAATGCCTCACCCTGCTTCAGCTCATGCTGGGTGCGCTGCACCCACTGTCCTGCACCCACTTTCTGACAGTCCCCAGTGAGATGAGCCCAGTACCTCAGTTGGAAATGCAGAAATCACCCATCTTCTGTGTCACTCATGCTGGGAGCTCTAGACTGGAGCTGTTCCTATTCAGCCATCTTGGCTCCACCCCTCGCATTTTTCTTTAAGCTACCTTAAATTCATTTTTGTAAATGGTGTGAAGTTAGGACCCAGTTTTACTTTGCACATGGATAAACAAATTGTCCTAGTACTACTTGTTGAATGGTAAATACTTTCCATAGAAATATGCTCTGCTGGCACTTTCATAATACCATTTTTCTATATTTTGAAATAAATCAAATATCCATATATGGCTACCTTTCTTTTTTCTTTTCTTTTTTTTTTTTTTGAGACAGAATCTCGCTCTGTCACCCAGGCTGGAGTGCAGTGGCGTGATCTTGGCTCACTGCAACCTCCACATCTTGGGTTCAAGAAATTATCCTGCCTCAGCCTTGTAAGTAGCTGGGAGAAAATTTTTGCAATATATCCATCTGACAGAGGTCTAATATTTGGCTTCCATAAGGAACTTAACAAATTTACAAGAGAAAAACAAAAAACCCCATAAAAAAAAGTGGGCAGAGGACATGAATAGGCACTTTTCAAAGGAAGACATATATGCAGCCAAAAAGCATAGAAAAAAAGCTCAACATCACTGATCATTAGAGAAATGCAAATCAAAACCACTGTGAGACACCATCTCACACCAGGCAAGATGGCTATTATTAAAATGTCAAAAATTAACAGGTGCTGGCTAGGTGACAGGGAGACAGAATGCTTGCACACTGTTGGGAGTGTAAATTAGTTCAACCATTGTGGAAAGCAGTATGGTAATTCCTCAAAGACCTAAAAACAGATCTACCATTCATCTCATCAATTCCATTACTGAATATATCCCCAGAGGAATAGAAATCATTCTACAATAAAGACACATGCACGTGAATGTTCATTGCAGCACTATGGACAACAGCAAAGACAGGAAATCAACATAAATGCCCATCAGTGGTAGACTGGATAAAGAAAATGTGGTGCATATAAACCATGGAATACTATGGAGCCATAAAACAGAATGAGGTCATGTCTTTGGTGGGAACATGGATGGAGATGGAGGCCATTATTCTTAGCAAAACAGAAAACCAAATACCACATGTTCTCACTTGTATGTGGGAGCTAAATGATGAGAACACATGGACACACAGAGGAAAACAACAGACACTTGTGCCTATCAGAGGGTGGAGGGTGGGAGGAGGGAGAGAATCAGGAAAAATAACCAATGAGTGCTAGGCTTAATACTTGGGTGATGAAATAATCTGTACAACACACCCTCACAACACAAGTTTACCTATAAAACAAACCTGCACATGTACCCTGGAACCTAAAAGTTAAAAAAAATCCATTTTCTAGGAGGAGAAAAATTAATTAATAAAAGCACAGTTATTGGATGCATGCTTTGTTTTCACTGAGAGCACTGCATGGTTGAAAATATTTGCAGATCACAGCTTTAACCAGCAGCCAGACCATTAAAGGTTCTGAAGTATCTGAGTCTGTGGATGTAGAACCTAGGCCTGCACACGGAGGGACAAGGCTTGGTTCTTCAGCTGTTTCCAGTTTTCACCAAGTGTCTGCCAGAGCCTGGGTCCTGTAGCCCCTAAAATGCTGGGAAAGTGACAGAGCAACGGTTATTGACAGCCCACCAGAGTCAAGGGCCATATTTACTCTTCTCCTCCACCCCAGTAAGTATTCCATGTTAATTTCATGGTGAGCCATCATGTTATAGCTTTAGTGTTTTATCAAGATATTAGAACCAAAATATTTGCAAATTCAATTCTGGTCACCATGTTTAAAACTCAGACAGTCATGAGTTATTTTTCTTTTTCTTTTTCTTTTTTTTTTTTTTTTTTGAGACGGAGTCTTGCTCTTTCGCCCAGGCCAGAGTGCAGTGGCGCGATCTCGGCTCACTGCAAAATCCGCCTCCTAGGTTCACACCATTCTCCTGCCTCAGCCTCCTGAGTAGCTGGGACTACAGGTGCCCGCCACCATGCCTGACTAACTTTTTGGATTTTTAGTAGAGATGAGGTTTCACCGCGTTAGCCAGGATGGTCTTGATCTCCTGACCTCATGATCTGCCCACCTCGGCCTCCCAACGTACTGGGATTACAGGCATGAGCCACCATGCCAGGCCAGTCATGAGTTCTTTTTCTAAAGCAAGATTGGTTGATGGTAATTTCTAAGATATGTTCTAACATGTAGGCATTTACCTGTAGGAAAAGGGCTGTGTTAGATCCCAGCAAATGAAAAAAAAAAAGGCAAACTCAAGGGTTTATTTATAGAGGTGTGGGCAAAGCCAAAGGAAACAATAAAAGCCTGTGAAATGCTCCCAGAATAGCAACAGCAGAAACCCTCTAATACCCCAGGTACAAAGGGTGAGGAGGGAATGGGCTGCTGGACCCTCCCAGGACTCTGGCAGAGCTGTTTCTCCATGGGGTCATTTTGCCTGACACTGTGGGCTCAGGTGGGGGTGCTGCAGAGCTGCTGCTAGACACCCTCCCATGTGCAGGGCAGCCCCAGCACAGAGAATGGTTGAGTAGAAATGCTAGTACAGCTGAAGTTGAGAAACACCAGAGAGAAACCCAGCCTTTGCGAAAACCCACTGCTGGAAGGAAGGAAGCAGAGGAAACCAAGGCCCTCCCCACCTCTGATGGCCGGTGCCTCCCTCTGGCTGAAATCCTGGAACGGGACCTAGGTGATGCTCCCAGAGGCCAGCCTCTCAGGGTCCACAGCAGAGCTGGAGGAGTGGGAGGATGACTTAAGAGGCAGGTGGAGAAGACCCACAGCACCCTCCTCCCAGAGCCCAGACTGGGAACTCTTGCTTCATGCACAGATGAGAATGGTAAATCTTTTTAAAAGACAATTTTTTTCCCACTGTCTTGCCTCCCTTGCTTGCTGTGGTGTGGATGGGGTTTGTTTGTCCTCTCTGAATCTCATGCTGAAATGTGGTCTGGGCATGGTGGTGTTGACAGGTGGGACCTAGTGGGAGGTGTTTGAATCTAGAGTGGAACCTCATCACTGGCTTGCTGCCTTCTCATGGTAGTGAGTTCTTGCTCCAGCAATGCTAGATTAGTACCTGTGAGCGTGGCTTGTTGTAAAGCTAGGATGTTCTTTCATTTGCCTCTCGCTTCGCAGGTGTCCGATCCCCCGGCCCTTCTCTGCCATGTTTTAACCCAGCACATGGCCCTCACCAGAAACCAAGCAGATGCTATGCCTGCTTCTCCCACTTCCCAGCTTCCAAAACTGTGAGCCAAGTAAATTTATAAATCATGCAGTCTCAGGTACTAGGTTATAGCAACCCTTATCATACAAAGACACTGTTCCTCAGCTTCTCCAGTCTATAACCCTGACCCTAACCCAGGTTGCCCAGGTTGATTTCCATCCTGGGCCCCTCCCAAACCCCACAGGTCTTGCTTGTCCATAGATCTTGGTGCATTGTTGCTGGAGGATCAGAGAACTGCCCCAGGTGTCGGGTCAATTCACCCAAAAGGAGTAAAAGCGCCTGGGAGTTCACCCCACAACTCAACCTAAGCCACGCACTGTCTAAGGGAGGATAAGCCACCCACTGTCTATGCCTGCAGTCAGGATGAATTCTGATTCTATGCAACACTGAAGCACTATCACCCAAGCTCTGAGCCACCCATGCCCAGGCAGGGCTCTAGTGCTTCTCCCAACACCTCGCCCTGCTTGTTCCATCTGTTTTGGTTTCTCTCCTTTATTCAATGGATAATATGCAAATTATAGCTGAATAATAATTTCACCAATATCCTTGTCTCATCATCTGCATCCAGGGAGAGCTTGCCAGAGGACATATCACTTATCTCTGCCCTAATCATGAAAAGTATTAACCTGAACAGTAGTAACCCATGACCTCACCCTAACCCTCACCTTCACAGTTACCCTCATCATAATGCAAACTGTAACCCTAACCCTCACCCTCATCCTCACCTTCACCCTAACCCTAACCATCACCCTAAACTTCAACCCCATCCTAATCCAAATACTAATCTTAACTCTAAGCCTCACCCTCATCCTAACCCTAACTCTAACCCCTAATCCCCAAACCTAACCATATCTCTGACCTTCACTTTATTTACAGCAATCTGTGCTCTAACACAAAATGACATCAAAAAAATTGTAGTGTCATCTACCCTCATCCTAAACCCTGGAACCTACTTGTGGCCATTGGCCAACTGAACCTTGGGCTCTGAGCCCTGGGGCAGGCAAAGGGAATCTGGATGACTCCAGCCTGCTGGGGAGAGGCAGCCAAGAGAAGCATGTTGTTAGGAACATAATCAAATTAAATTAATGGGCTGACTGGCCCCAGCAGGTCCATCTAACAACACAGAAAAAAACAACAATAAGAAATGGATCGTTTCTCCTGGTTTGAATGCTGGAAAACTTGCAGTCACTGAATAGATTTCAAATGAAATTCCCTACACTATTCTGTGAAATAACTGTTCTCTGCGCTCAGCCTGGTGGCTACAAGGAAAAAAGTAAATATTGCAAATACACAAGATAATGTAGAGAAACTAAGGGAATATTTGGGAGTTTCCTGGTTCTGAAGGACAGGAGGAGAGAGAAATGCTATCGGGGCCTGGGGGAGCTCCTGGCCATGGCTCTATCTCTCTTTTCACCCTTACAGGGGCTGCAGAGAGAGTGCAGCAGCCTGCTACTAGTGTACTTAAAATGAACTTGCAACTGTAAAATCCCTGGTATTACTGCATTCTCAGGCATACATCTATTATGCTAAAAGGCACATTTGAAGTTTTAAAACTACATACCTCCCAAACATGTGGCCTGATGCCTCTGAAAGGAAGTTAGTGTCTCCACAGAGTGGCAGAAGGACCATCGTCTGCTCCTTCGTCTAGAGAATTGAAAGCAATTCAGAGCTTTGAAATGGCTCCTGGATAGAAGAAATAAGCTAGTCTCTAGATAAGACGTAGTGGCAGCTTTGCCAATGTTCAGTTTCAGGAGCTGGTAGTGTGCTGTTGGTCTTCAACTCACTTTTAAAAAGTATAAGCCAGGTCCCTCCCAGTCTAGCCTCAATTCCCTCTGCCAACAGGACAGCACTGCTAGGCCTCCTCTGTGCCCCACCAGACCACCACCGTTGCTGCTGCCCTTCTTACCCTCCTTTTTGCCTGGAATCTGTTTTTTAAGACTCACTTCCCTATGGCGCCTTCCCTGAAGACCCAATCCCTAAGAGAATTTTTTCTTCACTAGGACTCTGATGGTGGATGCTGTGGATTCCTCCAGCCTCTCTCTGCATGCCAGCCTGGAGGCTTCCAACTGCAAACACCTATGACATTTCCTGAAGCCTTTGTCTGGCTCCTGGAATCCACCTGATGGTGTGCAAGGTGGGCTTGAGGTCCTGGGAGTGTGGAGCAGTTGGTGTGTGAGTCCGCGGGTGGAGCCTCCAGCAGTCTACCCTTGTTCCGGATACTTTGGAGCCTGCTGTGCACCATCTCCCAAAATTCCCCAGGAGATTTCAGTCCCATTAATTTAATAAGAGTTTATTCTATGGGCTCCCTTTCCTTTCATGTCTCACTGCCCACGGGCCTCCTGGGAACATCTCCCGACAGCATTGCCTGCATTCATTTCTCAGGTCAGCTTCTGGGAAACTCAACCTAAAACAATCCCCACAGATCTTACCATGGTGCTCACTCAGCATTCATTCATTAATGTTTTTCTGCTGTCTTCTAAATGTAGTATCTCATCAATGAGATCATGAACTACTTGAAGGAAGTAGCTTCTATCACCAGCTTTCCCCACAGTTTCTGGAATAGCATAGAGGTTTATATAGCTGGCACAGTGGGACTGAATTTTTCACTTCCGAAAGTTTGTTAACATATTGCAAGTTTTCATTTATGCCACCTACAGTTTAAGAAATAAGGTGCTTGTGAGCTTACTAAGATGCACAGAAATTATGTCAGCTGTAAATATTACACCAACATGGAATGGCATCACTGGTGCCCAAACTCCTGGTTTGGGTTATACATAATTTTTCTTTACATATACAACAAAGGAAGTTATTTGGGAGAAAATAGCACATGCTATCAGGAGTCAGTGATTTTTGAATACAAGGGAAAGACCTATTTTTCCTCTCAAATGAAAGGTGGAGGGGTGCTTGATTATTGCTATGTGGGGCAGTTGGTAATATTGTACAGTCAAAGGGACTTTGGGGCCATCTGATATCCAATGTTCTTCTATACAGTTGATTATTTGCAAGAAGGACAAGATAGTCTTAATATTTTAGTTATGAGACAGCAAAAGCACCTTGGTGTGCTGGAAAAAGAAAAAAAAATTAAAAGGCTCTCCAATCAGACACCCTTGCAATTCTCCCTGATCCTCCCTGTGAGAGATTGTTAAGCTTTAGAGATAGGCTGGCCTGGGTCTTAGCTGTGTCACTAGTGGTTGATTTTAGCCATATCACTCCTTTGTAAAATGTATTGTTCTTAGACACTTCTCAAAAGAAGACATTTATGCAGCCAACAAACACATGAAAAAATGCTCATCATCACTTGCCATCAGAGAAATGCAAATCAAAACCAAAATGAGATACCATCTCACACCAGTTAGAATGGCCATCATTAAAAAGTCAGGAAACAACAGGTGCTGGAGAGGATGTGGAGAAATAGGAACACTTTTACACTGTTGGTGGGACTGTAAACTAGTTCAACCATTGTGGAAGTCAGTATGGCAATTCCTCAGGGATCTAGAACTAGAAATACCATTTGACCCAGCCATCCCATTACTGGGTATATACCCAAAGGACTATAAATCATGCTGCTCTAAAGACACATGCACACGTATGTTTATTGCAGCACTATTCACAATAGCAAAGACTTGGAACCAACCCAAATGTCCAACAACGATAGACTGGATTAAGAAAATGTGGTACATATACACCATGGAATACTAAGCAGCCATAAAAAATGATGAGTTCATGTCCTTCGTAGGGACATGGAGGAAACTGGAAATCATCATTCTCAGTAAACTGTCACAAGGACTAAAAACCGAACTCCGCATGTTCTCACTCATAGGTGGGAATTGAACAATGAGAACTCATGGACACAGGAAGGGGAACATCACACACTGGGGACTGTTGTGGGGTGGGGGGAGTGGGGAGGGACAGCATTAGGAGATATACCTAATGCTAAATGACGAGTTAATGGGTGCAGCACACCAACATGGCACATGGATACATATGTAACAAACCTGCACATTGTGCACATGTACCCTAAAACCTAAAGTATAATAATAATAAAAAAAGTATTGTTCTTATCTGTAAGTGGGGAAATAATAATGACTCTGACTTCATAGAACTGTTATAATTAAAGTACATGAAACAATGTGTTTAAAGTGCCCAGTACAGTGTTGGGCACCTAATAAACTATTAATAAGTGGTTCCTGTTATCACAGCCACCGTCATCATCATGAGCATAATCAGAGGCCCTGCAGCATCCCTGCAACACGGTGGAGAGGCTGAGTCCCGGGTGCTGTTTTAACAGCGAATGGGCCCTTTCCACTCGATTCTTCCAGGATCACACACTGATCCGCCATCTGCTACATCACTTTGCTCTTGTCCATGCAGAAAATATGTAAATATGTTAATTCCAGAAATGACTTTTTTTGTCACTTTAGATCCTTAGAGATTTTGACAAAGTTTGGCTGCTGGATCTCTAACCTGTCTTCTCTGTGGGTGATTTTATAAACTTCTCTCATTAGGGTCCATCTCAGGCAAAACTCTAAAATCAGTGACATTTTCTCACCTTAGAGGATTTTTAAACAATTCCCTGGGGTCCCAGCATCAACTTTTTAAAAGCCACTCTAGGATGTCCCAACTGCAGCCAAGGTTGAGAATCACTGGACTTGGTTGTGGCCATAAACTAGGAACCTGGGGAGGGGTGGAGACAGGACTAATGGGATTGAGGGGCTCAGGGAACCGCAAGCTCTGGGATGGATGTGTTTTGCACAGGGACATTGAAAGGCAGGGGTCCTGGAGAGGGAAATAGAGATGAGCCAGGCCAGGAGCTCTCCAGTGAACAGGAAGCTGAGAGCGTGAAGCTGATAGATGAGGGCAGGTGGAGGAGTCAGAGGGTGGGGCCTGCAGGTGTGTCCTACCGAGAACAGGATATTTGAGAGGAGAAGGAAAAGAGCAAGGAGGCACCACCGTCCAGTTGAGGCCCTGTGCTGAGGGGGCATTAAGGAGGAAAATGTAGCTACCAGTGTGAGAGAATCTAGAGCATCCTCAAAGGGGTATTTCTGTTTTAATTAGAGCAAGAAGACTTTTTCATTCACTCAACAAGCATACTGAGTGAACAAAGCAGACTGACACCCTTCAACATTCACAGTGGAGAGCTATGAAGGGAACCATGAGGGAAGCTGCTGAGCATGTGGAGGTGCTGTTCCTCTGAGCACGTGGAGATGCTATTGCTTTACTCTGAGTTCTGTGGGCTAACATTTTGGTGAGAGCTTGGGAACCAGTCAGATTAGTGTTAGATGGAGGCAAATATAGAGTCAAATCCCTGGTGACCTGTGGATAGTGTGGATAGCATGGCTCTGAAGACTGGTAAATGATTCCCCCTCATCTCTCTGAGCAAAGAAGTGGGTAATAAATTCTAACTGGAGATGCTTTGTGGGATGTTTCAGAGGAACTTTGGGAGAAGGCTGTGTCTTGTCCAGGAAAGAAAAGTTTTACAAGGAACACGTGGAGCTCTGTGAGGCCTCCTCTACATTTTACATTGGCAGGGTCAGGACAGGGAAGGACTGTGCTCCAGACCCAGGGAGAATCCTGGCTCTACCATTTAACCCCAGGACTTTAGGCAAGGCTTTTCTCAGGACCTCCTTTCCTCATCTGGAATAGGGAAATTCTAATGCTACTTGCTTGAAAGGTTTGTTGTAAATATTAGATGAAAATATTAGGCATAACAGCTGGTACCATTTTGGGGTACACAGGAACCACTCTATACATGTTAGTTATTTTTTAAATTATACTTAAGTTCTGGGATACATGTGCAGAACGTGTAGGTTTGTTACATAGGTATACACATACCATGGTGGTTTGCTGCACCCATCAACCCATCATCTACATTAGGTATTTCTCCTAATGCTATCCCTTCCCTAGCCCCCACTCCCTAACAGGCCCCAGTGTGTGATGTTCCTCTCCCTGTGTCCATGTATTCTCATTGTTCAACTCTCACTTATGAGTGAGAACATGTGGTTTTTTGTTACTGTGTTAGTTTGCTGAGAATGATGTTTTCCAGCTTCATCCATGTCCCTGCAAAGGACATGAGCTCATCATTTTTTATGGCTGCATAGTATTCCATGGTGTATATGTGCCAAATTTTCTTTATTCAGTCTATCACTGATGGGCATTTGGGTTAGTTCCAAGTCTCTGCTACTGTGAGCAGTGCTGCAATAAACATATGTGTGCATGTATCTTTATAGTAGAATGATTTATAATCCCTTGGGTATATACCCAGTAATGGGATTGCTGGGTTAAATGGTATTTCTTGTTCTAGATCCTTGAGAAATTGCCACACTGTCTTCCACAATGGTTGAACTAATTTACACTTCCACCAACAGTGTAAAAGCATTCCTATTTTTCCACATCCTCTCCAGCATCTATTGTTTCCTGACTTTTTAATAATTGCCATTCTGACTGGTGTGAGATGGTATCTCATTGTGGTTTTGATTTACATTTCTCTAATGATCAGTAATGTTGACCTTTTTTTCATATGTTTGTTGGCTGTATAAATGTCTTCTTTTGAGAAGTGTCTGCTCATACCCTTTGCCCACTTTTTGTTGGGGTTGCTTGCTGTTGTTTGTAAATTTGTTTAAGTTCCTTGTAAATTCTGGATATTAAACCTTTGTCAGATGGGTAGATTGCAAAATTTCCTCCCATTCTGTATGCTGCCTTTTCACTCTGACGATAGTTTATTTTGCTGTGCAGAAGCTCTTTAGCTTAATTAGAACCTATTTGTCAATCTTGGCTTTTGTTGCAATTGCTTTTGGCATTTTTGTCATGAAGCCTTGCCCATGCCTATGTCCTGAATGGTATTGCCTAGGTTTTCTTCTAGGGTTTTTATGGTTTGGGGTTTTACATTTAAGCCTTTAACCAATCTTGAGTTAATTTTTGTTTAAGGTGTAAGGAAGGGGTCCAGTTTCAGTTTTCTATATATGGCTAGCCAGTTTTCCCACTACCATTTATTGAATAGGAGAGCCTTTCCCCATTACTTGTTTTTCTCAGGTTTGTTGAAGATCATATGGTTTTAGATGTAAGTTGTTACTTCTGAGGTCTCTGTTCTGTTCCATTGGTCTATATGTCTATTTGGGTACCAGTACCATGTTGTTTTGGTTACTGTATCCTTGTAGCATAGTTTAAAGTCAGGTAGCATGATGCCTCCAGCTTTGCTTAGGATTGTCTTGACTATATGGGGTCTTCTTGGATTTCATATGAAATTTAAAGTAGTTTTTTTCTAATTCTATGAAGAATGTCAATGGTGGTTTGATGGGAATAACATTGAATTTATAAATTACTTTGGGCAATATGGCCATTTTCATAATACTGATTCTTCCTATCCATGAGGATGGAATATTTTCCATTTGTTTGTGTCCAGTTCTCCTTGAAGAGGTCTTTCACGTCCCTTGCTAGCTGTATTCCTAGGTACTTTATTCTCTTTGTAGCAATTGTGAGTAGGAGTTCATTCATGATTTGGCTCTCTGCTTGTCTATTGTTGGTGTAAAGGAATACTTGTAATTTTTGCACGTTGATTTTGTATCCTGAGACTTTGCTGAAGTTGCTTATTACCTTAAGGAGTTTTGGGACTGAGATGATGCAGTTTTCTAAATAGAGAATCATGTCATCTGAAAACAGAGACAATTTGACTTTCTCTCTTCCTATTTGAATACACTTTCTTTCTTTCTCTTGCCTGATTGCCCTGGCCAGAACTTTGAATACTATGTTGAATAGGAGTGGTGAGAGAGGACATCCTTGTCTTGTATTAGTTTTCAAAGGGAATGTTTCCAGCTTTTGCCCATTCAATATAATATTGGCTGTGGATTTGTCAAAAATAGCTCTTACTATTTTGAGACAGCTCATCAATACCTAGTTTATTGAGAGTTTTTAACATGAAGGCTCACACATATCGCCTATGGCTGCTTTTGCACTCCAACAGCAGAAAGGAGGGGTTGATGGAGATTGTATGCTTCAGATATCCTAAAATGTTTACTATCTGGCCCTTTGCAAGGAATTTTTTCAAAAGCCTTTTATGCATCCATTGAGGTAATAATGTGGTTTTTGTCTTTGGTTTTGTTTATGTGATGGATTATGTTTATTGATTTGCATACATTGAACCAGCTTTGCATCTCAGAGATGAAGCCAACTTGATCATGGTGGATAAGTTTCTGGATATGCTGCTGGATTTGGTTTGCCAGTATTTTACTGAGGATTTTCACATTGATGTTCATCAGGTTTACTGGCCTGAAGTTTTCTTTTTTGTTGTTGTGTCCCTGCCTGGTTTTGGTATCAGAATGATGCTGGCTTCATAAAATGAGTTAGGGAGGAGTCCCTCCTTTTCAATTGTTTGGAATAGTTTCAGAAGAAATGGTACCAGCTCCTCTTTGTACCTCTGGTATAATTCAGCTGTGAATGCATTTGATCCTGGGCTTTTTTTTTTTTTTGGTTGGTAGTCTATTAATTACTGCCCCAATTTCAGAACTTGTTATTGGTCTATTCAGGGATTCAACTTTTTCCTGGTTTAGTCTTGGGAGGGTGTATGCATCCAGGAATTTATCCATTTTTTTCTAGATGTTCTAGTTTATTTGCATAGAGGTGTTTATAGTAGCTAGTGGTCTATCTATTTTGTTAATTTTTTTGAAAAAAAAAAGCTCCTGGATTCATTAAATTTTTTGGAGGGTTTTTCGTGTTTCTATCTCCTTCAATTCTGCTCTGATCTTAGTTATTTCTTGTCTTCTGTTAGCTTTTGGATTAGTTTGCTCTTGCCTCTCTATCTCTTTTAATTGTGATGTTAGGGTGCTGATTTGAGATCTTTCTAGCTTTCTGATATAGCCATTTAGTGCTATAAATTTCCCTCTTGACACTGCTTTAGCTGTGTCCCAGAGAAACTGGTACATTGTCTCTTTGTCCTCATTGGTTTCAAATAATTTCTTGATTTCTGCCTTAATTTCATTATTTACCCAGGACTCATTCAAGACCAGGTTGTTCAATTTCCATGAAATCGTGTGGTTTTGAGTGAGTTTCTTAATCCTGAGTTCTAGTTTGATTGCACTGTGGTTGGAGAGACTGTTTGTTATGATTTCTGTTCTTTTGCATTTGCTGAGGAGTGTTTTACTTCCAATTTTGTGGTTGATTTTAGAATAAGTGCCATGTGGCACTGAGAAGAATGTACATTCTATTGATTTGGGGTGGAGAGTTCTATAGATGTCTATTAGGTCCACTTGATCCAGAGCTGAGTTCAAGCCCTGAATATCCTTGTTAATTTTCTGTCTCATTGATCTAATATTGACAGTGGGGTGTTAAAGTCTCCCGCTACTGTTGTGTGTGAGTCTAAGTCTGTCTGTAGGTTTCAAAGAGCTTGTTTTATGAATCTGGGTGCTCCTGTATTGGGTGCATGTATATTTAAAATAGCTCTTCTTGTTGCATTGATCCCTTTACCATTACGTAATGTCTTTCTTTGTCTTTTTCAATCTTTGTTGGTTTAAAGTCTGCTTTGCTAGAGACTAGGATTGCAAGTCCTGCTTTTTCTTTTTCTTTTTTTTCTTTCCATTTGCTTGGTAAATTTTCCTCCATCCCTTTATTTTGAGCCTATGTGTGTCTTTGCATATGAGATGGGTCTCCTGAATACAGCACACAAATGGGTCTTGACTCCTTATCCAATGTGCTAGTCTATGCCTTTTTAATTGGGGCATTTAGCCCATTTACATTTAAGGTTAGTATTGTTATGTGTGAATTCGATCCTATTATCATGATGCTATCAGGTTATTTTGCTCACTAGTTGATGCAGTTTCTTCATAGTGTCATTGGTCTTTATATTTTGGTGTGTTTTGCAGTGGCTGGTACCAGTTTTTCCTTTCCATATTTAGTGCTTCTTTCAGGAGCTCTTGCAAGGCTGGCCTGGTGATAAGAAAATCCCTCAGCATTTGCTTGTCTGGAAAGGATTTTATTTCTCCTTTGCATATGAAACTTAGTTTGGCTGGATATGAAATTCTGGGTTAAAAATTCTTTTCTTTAAGAATGTTGAATATTTGCCCCCAGTCTCTTCTGGCTTGTAGTTTTCTGCTGAGAGGTCTGCTGTTAGTCTGATGGGCTTCCCTTTGTAAGTGATCCGGCTTTTCTCTCTGGCTGCCTGTAACATTTTTTTCTTCATTTCAACTTTGGAGAATCTGATGATTATATGTCTTGGGGTTGATCTTCTCATGGAATATCTTAGTGGTGTTCTCTGTATTTCCTCAATTTGCATGTTGGCCTGTCTTGCTAGGTTGGGAAAGTTCTCCTGGATAATATCCTGAAGTGTGTTTTCCAGCTCAATTCCATTCTCCCTGTCTCCTTCTAGTACTCCAATCAATTGTAGGTTCAGTCTTTTTATGAAGTCCCATATTGGGGTCTTTGTTCATTCCTTTCCATTCTTTTTTCTCTAATCTTGTCTGCATGTCTTATTTCAGTAGGGTGGTCTTCAAACTCTTACATCCTTTCTTCTGCTTGGTAGATTCAGCTATTGATATTTGTGTATGCTTCACAAAGTTCTCGTGCTGTGTTTTTCAGCTCTATCAGTTCATTTATGTTCCTCTCTAAACTGGTTATTCTAGTTAGCAGCTCCTCTAACCTTTTATCAAGTTTCTTAGTTTCTTTAAATTGGGTTAGAATATGCTCCTTTAGCACAGTGGAGTTTTTTGTTACCCATCTTCTGAAGCCTACTTCTGTCAATTCGTCCATCTCATCCTCCGTCCAGTTCCTTGCCCTTGCTGGAGGGGCATTGCAATCATTTGGAGGAGAAGAGGCACTCTGGCCTTTTGGGTTTTCAGGATTTTTTTTGTTGATTCTTTCTCATCTTCATGAGTTTGTCTAGTTTCAATATTTGAGGCTGCTGACCCTTGGATCGGGCTTTTGTGGGGAAATTTTGTTGTTGTTGATGCTGCTGTTGTTTTCTGTTTGTTTTTCTTTCAATGGTCTGGTCCCCCTTCTGTAGGGCTGCTGCGGTTTTCTAGGGATTCACTTGAGGCCCTATTCATCTGGTTTGCTCCTGCACCTGAGCTGTCACTCAAGGAGGCTGGAGAACAGCAAAGATGGGTGCTTGCTCCTTCTTCTAGGATCTCTGACCTCAAGGGGCACCAATCTGATGCCAGTAGGATCACTTCTGTATAAGGTATCTGACAAACCCTGTTGGAGGGTCTCACCCAGTTGGGTGGTACAGGGAACAGGACCTGTTTAGTGAAGCACTTCGACTGTCCCTTGGTGGAGAAGGTGTGCTTCACTGAGGGGAAATCCACTCATCTGGGCTGCCTGGATTCCTCAGAACTACAGAAAGAAAGGCTAAGTCTGCTGGCTCATCAGAGACTGCAGCCTCCCATCCCCTAGGAGCTCAGGCCCATGGAGATTTGGGTTCTGTCCCTGAGCCTCTGGTTGGAGTTGTTGGAGTTCCTGCAGAGAAGCCCCACCCAGTGAGGAGGGATGTGTCAGGGTCAGGCCTGAAGAGGTGCCCTGGCCACAGTCTGCAACAGCCAGTGTGCTGGGCTGTGGAGGACATCTCTTGGGACCAAGCCATCCAGCATCTCTGGCCCCAGCAAGGGAAAAGCATGGCATGGAACTACAGAGATGAATGCCACTCTGCCCCCACCTAGGGAGCTTAGCATGTTAGGCAGTTATGAGTCCCAGTGCTGGCTGTTGCCCCTCCCACAGGAGCTCAAATGGCTTAGGCAGTAGGTAGCCACAGCTGTGGTGCTGGTCGCCTCTTCCCCTGGGAGCTCAGCAGACTTAGGCAGATTCCAGTTGAGAGGCTGTTGAAAATCTGCACAGCTCCTGGGTTGGGACCCTAGGCCCCGATGGCGTGGGTTCACAAGTGGTATCTTCTGATTCATGGGTTACACAATTCCATGGAAAAAGGACGTTTTCTCCAGCTGGGTAGCATGCTCACTCACTGCCTCCCTTGGCTGGGAGGTGGGGGCTCCTCTGCCCTGTGCGGCTCTCAGGTGGGCAGTTGCACCACACTGCTTTTCCTTCCTTGCTGTGGATCATGTCAGCCACCTAGTCAGTTCTGATGAGAAGACCTGGATACCTTGGTTGCTGGTGAAGGATTCACATGCTGATTATGGTTCTTTATGATGGAAGCCTCTGATAGCTGCTGTTTCTAGTTGGCCATTTTAGCCCTGCCCCCACCTTACTCAGATTCTAAGTACCTATAGATACATGGGTCTGTTTGGGGACCTAATTCTGTCCCCCAGTCTGTCTGTTCTTGAACAAATATCATGCTGTTTTAATCACTGTAACTTTATACTGTGTTCTGATATTTATGGAGTGTTAATTGCCTTATTAAAAATTTTTGGGGGGTCAGGTGCCTATAATCTTTGGAAGGCTGAGGCAGGAAGATAGAGGAGGATAGAGCTTGAACCCAGGAAACCTACCTGGGGAACATGGTGAGACCTCATCTCTACAAAATATTTTAAAATTAGCTGAACATGGTGACACATGCTAGTGGTCCCAGCTACTCAGAAGTCTGAGGCTGGAGGATCACTTGAGCACAAGGGGTCGAGGCTATAGTGAGCCATGTTCACACAACTGCCCTCCAGCCTGAACAACAGAAAGAGACCCTGTAAAAAGGGGGAAAAATTGGCATTTTAAATTTAGTTATTCTTCCAGATGGGCTTAATTTTTTTTAAAGAAACAATGTAGTTTTGCATTAAAATGTATATATTCTCTCAAGAGAATGAACATATATACATGCTTCCCCAAGCAGATAAGTGGTATCTCCATTTATTCAGATCCTATTTTGCCTTAATAGTTTTGTCATCTTCCTCATATAGGTCTTGCACATTTCTTGTTAAATTTGTTAAGTACTATTCTACACCTTAGAACCTAGACTAATATTGAACTATATTATATATTTACATATTGTCTTAGTCTATTTTGTGCTGCTATCACAGAATGTCACAGACTGGCAAATCTGTAAAGAGCAGAAATGTATTTTTTCACAGTTTAGAAGGCTAGGAAGTCCAACATCAAGGCACCAACAGATTCAGTTGTCTGGTGAGGGCTGCTCTCTGTTTCCAAGATGGCACCTTGTTGCTGTATCCCCTCTAGAGGGGAGGAACACTGTATCTTCACATTGCAGAAAACAGAAGGGCAAGCAGAACAGACTCCCTCCATGAAGCCCTTTTATAAGGCGGCCTAATTTCATTCAGGAAAGGAGAAGCCCTCATGACCTAATCACCTCTTAAAGACCCCACCTCTTACTATCTTTACTTTGGCTGTCAAGTATCAATACCTGAATTTTGGAGGGGACACATTCAAACCATAGTACAATGTATAAGAACTAGGTATTACTTGAAGATTACAAAAGATTTGTCTTCTAAAACCATGTTTCCTTTGTTCCTTTTTAGTAATGGCTGTTTGGATATCTTCAGTCATTAGAAGTTTACTCGTGTTTACCTGTTCTTGAATCAATTTTGATAACTTATTTTTTTCCTAGAAAATCACCTATCTCCTCTGGACTTACCACTTTTCTGCCCCCAAACTTATAATTTCTTTCATTCCATTCATATCTGTGTGCAATCTCTCATCTCATTCTTGATGTTTATGGTTTCTCTATTTTTCTTGGTGAGATTTCTGAAAGATTTGTCTTCTGAAATACCAGTTCTTGGTTTGATTCAACAATTCTATTTTTCTTGTTGTTAACTAATTTCCTGATTGTTTACATTTGTCACATTTTTCTTCTTATTTAAATTGATTTATATTTGTTTTCTTCTAGTTTTCTTGAGTTTTAGAGGGTCAGTTCACTTTCAGTTTTTTTTTTTAATTCAGGGAGATATCAATTTTACCCACTTTATCTGCCCCTTTTTTAAATGTCTCATATTAATGCTCTTTTACTTCACAAGAAGGGCTTACTGTATCTTTTTTTTTCAGTTTTTAGTCTGAAGGCTTTTTCAGTGTTTTCTTTATTATCACTGAGTTTATCTAAGAAAAGAGGCACAACCATTCTTCATGCATATAAAGTAATTCTGAAAGCATTCCGGTCTTTAGAAATGTAGTTGATGTCATGATTTAAGATGAAATTATTGGATGCTTGGGGAAAAATCAAGATAACTCCTAGAAACAATAAACTTCAAATAACTGAAGGAACATAGCTGAATATATGTGTTCAAAAACTTGAAAGATGACACCTTTGTAATATATTTTAATGCCTACTCTTTCCTCTTGTAGGTAATTTAGTAAAAGCTAAAACAGAAAATTACCCTCCTCTTTGAGAAGTTCTAATTTCTGATCTTTCAAGAAATTTGAAAAACATCTTTCCTTGAAAATTCTCAGCTACAATTTCCCCTATACAACACTTTTCTCAGTCCAGACTCCACTGGAAACTAGACAGTACCCCCTTGCAACCATCCTTTCTCCCTTAGTATTTAATAGCACTTATTAAACACAGCTTGTGCCCAGCTTGATGCTTAGCTAGAGAATGATACCAAGAAATGTATAGCTTGGTTCATTCTTCCAGGAATTCATATGTGAGGAAACCTTATCAAAAAACATGACAAGATGAAAAATAAGGCCTTGGAAACAACCTAGATCAGGGTTGGCAAACTGTGGCCCACAGCCCAAAGCTGGCCTGATGACTGGTGTGCAAATAAAGACTTATTGGAACACAGCCGTGCTGGCTCACACATATCACCTATGGCTGCTTTTGCACTCCAACAGCAGAAGGGAGGGGTTGATGGAGCCTGAATTCTCCACACATCCTAAAATGTTTACTATCTGGCCCTTTGCAAAAAGAGTGTGCTGACCCCTGGTATAGATAATTGGGCCAACCCTCGGGTTGAAGTCAAGTAGAAGCACTGGACAGATGTCTGTGTCTGCACGAAGCCTCAGGATGCACGAAGCCTCAGGATGCCGAGGACACTGAGGAGCCCCAGGCTCACGCTTCCTAAGAAGACAGAGATGGAGAGAAGTCACCCAGTGCTTGCAGCCTCTCTTGTCCTGGATGAGACATTGACAGCTTCCTAGGCTAGAGGGAAAATGTTGGCATCCAGGGCCCAGCAGGGAGTGGTGCTTCAGGAGCCTCATACTTTGGGTTGGAAAACCAGAAATCCTGCTGGAACAGGGTAACTGGAAGTAGACGCAGACTGATGTGGTAACCAACGCCTAACTGTGAATCAACTCAACCCCTGAAACTGAATTATTATGGCTCTTGGCACCTGACAGAGCAAAATACGTGCTAGCAGACAAAATATCACCCTAGGATTTTAATTATTTAAATATAACATCCTCTACACAATAAAAAAGTACCACTTCATATTCTGTTTGTGATGGTTTAGTGTATATTGGGTTAGTCCTCTTGCCATAAACAAACATAAAAGCTGAGCAAAATGTACAAAACAACTCTTGCCAAGCATTCAACAACAAATGCAGGGCTATGATCCTCAAGAGAAGAGGGTGCACACATGGGCCTCACATTCATCCCAGCTTTCTCCTTCTAAATCTCAGCACAGGTAAATGGGGCCCAAGTACAGACCAGTAGTCTCTCTGGGCAGAAGAAGCAAAGACTGAGATTCAAGAATGCTAAGGTGACAGGAATTTAAGAGTAGGAAGCTGCAGCAAAGTGGGCCCAAAAGTCTGTGTAAAATATGCCCCCATAAACTTGGCTTACTCTAAGCAGCAGGTGCACAAGAAAAGAGTCTGAAAATCCTCTGAGAAAACAGCCAGGAGAGGCTGACACTGAGCAGAGAATTTAGAGCTCACCAAATGCTGCGGAGACATGGTAATTTGGTCCCAGCCAGATTGGAAAAACTTGTTAACACTGTGGGAATCCAGTTGAGGCCCCAGAAAGGCCATGCCCTAGGAGTAAGGAGCACTCCCTGGCAGTGATCTCCACATAGTAGGGGTCAGGGCAAAACTGAAATGGTCACATGTAGCGGTATATTACGGTTTGCAATATCTAAAGCCAGAATTCAAGAAGAAGATTAAAAAAGAATTTCAGACTGGATTGGAGCTGGAAAAATGAGTAAAATTAGGATTCATAAGACTGCATACAAAATTGGAGATTTTTAAAGTATGTTTTAAAAAATAATGAATGGGTGTTAAATTTCAACAAATGCCTTTTCTACATCTGATGTGTCTGGCCCCGCATTAGGGACTTACTTTTCTCCATGAATACCATCTAAGGGAAGTAACCTCAGGAGCCACCTGATTACTCTCCTGCAGTCCCTAGAGACAGTGCTTCACTGCAGGTGGCCAGTGCTGCAGAAATGGATGCCTGTGGATGCTGTGCATACAAGAAAACAACATGGCCAACATCACCTGTATTCAACAAGTAGAATCTTTTTGCCCCATCAGATGATTCTGATTTTGTTCCTTTTCCAGGAGCTCTATTTCTTCTTCCCTTCCTGCTTTCCTCCTTTCTTCCCTGCCTCTCCACCTCTTCCTCCTCCTGCTCCTTCTCTCTTTCTCTCAAAGAGCCCCACCTTTGACTTGAGTTTGAATCTTGAGTCTGTCTTTTGCTAGCTGAGTATATCGAGGAAAACTAAATTATGCATCTCAATTTTTCTCAACTGTAAAAGCACCATACTTTTAAGATTGAGAGGATAAGAACATATTTACAAAAGTATCACTTGCATAT
The DNA here is from genome assembly GCF_006542625.1 of Nomascus leucogenys. NCBI lineage: Eukaryota > Metazoa > Chordata > Mammalia > Primates > Hylobatidae > Nomascus > Nomascus leucogenys. Next base: position 107,473,717 of record NC_044393.1, on the reverse strand, counting down.
CATAATGCTCAATACATGTTAGTTTCTTTCTTTCTTTCTTTCTTTTTTTTTTTGAGAGGGAGTCTCGCTCTTGTTGCCCAGGCTGGAGTGCAGTGGCGCGATCTTTGTTTACTGCAACCTCTGCCTCCCGGGTTCAGGCTATTCTCCTGCTTCAGCCTCCTGAGTAGCTGGAATTACAGGTGCCCACCGCCATGCCCAGCTAATTTTTGTATTTTTAGTAGACATGGGGTTTCGCCATGTTGGCCAGGCTGGTGTCAAACTCCTGACCTCAGGTGATCCATCCGCCTCAGCCTCCCAAAGTGCTGGGATTACAGGGGTGAACCACCGTGTCCGGCCCTTAGTTTATTTTTTATTCATACAAAATATTTTGTATTTTTATGGGGTATAAGTATTTATTGCATGCATAGTTTCCAATTTTGTTTTATGTTCCAGGAAAAATATTACTATAAAAATACAAGCTAGAGTGAATTTTATAAAAAGAAATTCATAATCTTTTGAGGTTATCAAAACCCCTATGGTAAACATTAATTATATTGCCTGGAGATAAAACTCATGCCCCTTATCCTCCTTATTCCCAACATCTCAGCCTCCCGAACAGTATCAGTAGAACTTAGGGGACGATAATACAGCTTGAGTGGACACCTGCTTAGAACTTTGAATGTGACAGGCAGTGTTCTAAGGGGTTTGCATCTGATAACTTATTTAGTTCCCATAAAGAGTAAGTGCTTTTATAACTTCCACTTTACAAATGAAGAAATTGATGTGTGAGAATAAGAGAACTGTCTGAAATTGTTTAGCTGCAGAGTGGCAGATCTGGGATTCCGAGTAAGGAGTTTAATCTTTGCACTGTTGCACAGAGGAGGTTATGTAATGGTACAGGATCAGAATCTTGGAGCATAGGTACTGGGTATAGGGTCAGAATCTTGGCGCATAGGTACTGGGTATAGGGTCAGAATCTTGGAGAATAGGTACTGGGTATAGGGTCAGAATCTTGGCGCATAGATACTGGGTATAGGATCAGAATCTTGGATCATAGAAAGTAAGTATAGAGTCAGAATCTTGGAGCATAGGTACTGGGTATAGGGTCAGAATCTTGGAGCATTGGTAGCGGGTATAGGGTCAGAATCTTGGAGAATAGGTACTGGGTATAGGGTCAGAATCTTGGTGCGTAAGTACTGGCTATAGGGTCGGAATCTTGGAGCATAGAAAGTGAGTATACAGTCAGAATCTTGGAGCATAGGTACTGGGTATATGGTCAGAATCTTGGAGTATTGGTAGTTGATATAGGATCAGAACTTGCAACATAGGTACTGGGCATAGGGTGAGACCAACCTTCCACATCTTTTGTAAAAATTGTACACTCTCCCATTTTCCTTCTCTATTTGATTTTTCTCCAGTGTACTTACTACATTCTGATATCATTTACTTATTTTTAAAATTTTTATATTTGTCCTCTAAAATGTAATCTTTACAAATACAGGGATTTTCAAAAATGTCTGTTTTATTCATTACTGGGTCTCTATTATCTAGAGCAGTACCTGGAACTTTCCAAGTGTTCAAGAAATTAAAGTTGAATGAATGGGTAAATATGTAATTTTCCATGTTTTAAAAGTGATTTTTAATCATATGCTAACTCAATATAATAAACGATGTCTAGTGGAGTGATGTCAGCAGGAAGCTCCAGGCCCTCATTTCCCCAGGGAAATATTACATGAACATCTAGAAACTGTCTAAATTAACAGTAAATGAACTCTGGAAATCTGCCAAACATCTAAGGCAACCAAGCAAATGCCCCATCAAGGAAAAGCCACATTCAGAGTGGTGGTAAAATTTGTGGTGTTTTTACTTGCTTTATCTCACCACATTCCTGGTGCTATATGATTTGGAGCAAACAGTGGCCCAGTCCTAAGTCCCCTTTCATGAGCTGGAGAGAGCAGAAAGGACTTAATTTACAACACTCTAATCTCTCTGGGGTTGCCTGATGGACCTCTGAGCTCAGATAAACACAAGTGGTGCACCTTGGATCTCAGGTGAGGAGAATCCCTGGGAAGCAGTGGGCATGGCTTGTGCAAAACCACAAGGGCACCACAGACCACCAGGTGTCTGGGGCAAGAGATTACTCATGGAGGGATACAATAGAGCAGCTTAGTCCCAAGAAGAGGTGAAGCGAGACTCTAGGGAAATTAAGACATTTAAAAGTGTCTATGTATACAAGGTAATTTGGAAAAAACACACACACATAGGCCCAGGGAAGACACACTCCCAGAACAGCACTGAGAAGACCTGAACCCTCCATATGGAGCTCTTCCCAAGGCTCAGAATACACCCTGCTAACTGTTGAAGGTCTTCCCCCGCATGAAGCCTGTCAGCAAACACTGAGACAGGTGGCTGTTTTTTCAAATTCTTAATTTTTAACAAAAGATCACAAGGCATACAAAGTAATAGGAAAATATGGTCCATTTTAAGAAACAAAATAAATCTTCGGACATCACTCATGAAGAAACATACGCATCAGATTTAGTAGATAAAGACTTTAAATATACTTAAAGAGCTAACATGGAAAAGAAGGAGAAGAGAGAGAAAGGGGGAAGATAACTTATTTGAAGAAATAAGGGTCAAACCATTTCCAAGTTTAAGGAACTCCAACAAGCTCCGTGATCACCAATTAAAATAAACCTAAAGAGACCCACACTCAGATACGTTACAGTCAAACTGTCAAAAGCTAAAGACAAGGAGATAATCTTAAAAGCAACAATAAAAAAATATGTCATGTGCAAGGGATCCTTAATAAGATTGTCAGTGGATGTCACAGCAGAAACTTTGCAGGACAGAAGACAGTTAAGTGATATATTTAAAGTACTGAAAAAAGAAAAACCTCTCAACTGAGAATCCTACATCTGACAAAACTGTCCTTCAGAAATGAGGGAAAAATTAAGACATTAAGATAAATAATAACTGAGGGAGTTTATTGCCACTAGATCTGCCCCCAAGAAATGCTAAAGGGAGTCCTTCAAGTTGAAATGAAAGGATACTAGAGAGTTACTCAAAGCCACATAAAAATATAATGCTCTCCATCATAAGTAGCTACATGAACAAATGTAAGAAACAATATTATCATAATTTTGGCATATAACTCCACTTTTTATTCTTCCACAAGATTTAAAAGACAAAAGCATATGTGTCAGTCCATTTTCACACTGCCTTAAAGAACTACTTGAGGCTGGGTAATTTATAAAGAAAAGAGGTTTAACTGACTCAGCTCCACATGGCTGGGGAGGCATAAGGAAACATCATTATGGCAGAAGGTGAAGGAGAAGCAAGCACCTTCTTCACAAGCCAGCAGGAGAGAGACAACAAGGGAGGAAGTGCATACTTTTAAACCATCAGATCTCATGAAAACTCACTCACTATCATGAAAACAGCATATTAAATTCACCACCATGGTTTACCAGGTCTCTCTCCTGACACACGGGGATTACAATTTGACTTGAGATTTGCATGAGGACACAGAGCCAGACCATATTAGCATAAAAATTATAAATTTGTGTTATTGGGTACACAATATATAAATGTGTAACTTGTGGCATCAATAACATACAGGGAGTGAAGATGTAAAGGAGTAAGGTTTTGTATGTAATTCAAGTTAAAATGGTATCAGTTTAAAGTAGATTACTATAACTTAGGATGTTATATGTAATCAGCATGGTAATCAAAAAGAAAAATATCTATAGAATATACACAAAAAATGAGAAAGGAATCAAAGTGTCACCAAAAAAAAAAATCAACTAAACACAAAGGGGATAATGGAAGCAACAAGGGGGAAAAAGTATAACACATACAGAAAACAAACAACAAAATGAAAATTGTAAGTCCATCCCTATCAGTAATTACTTTAAATGTAAACGAATTAAACTCCTCAGTCCAAAAACAGATTGGCAGAATGGATTTTTTAAAAAAGCAATTTCAGGATCCAACTATATGCTGTCTACAGAGACTCACTTTCAAATTAAGACACACGTAGGTTAAAAGCAAAAGAGTGGGAAAAGATATTCTATGCAGATAATAATCAAAACAGAGCAGGGGTGACTATATTAAAAATGAGAGTCTATTTCTGAAGTATATATTCAGTACTTTGGGATGTCTGAAGTAGTAGAATTACAACACAAAATATTGTAACTTCGTCATAAATTTTGCGATCAGATGGCGTATGTTCCTTGTATATGCTTTTATGTAACTTCCTTAGCCTTTCAGACATTTTGTCTCTTTCAGATAAATTTTAGAACCATTTCATTAAGTTTTTCAAAAATCCCAATTTGGATTTTGACTAAAACCATGTAAAATTTTTGTATGAATTTGTGGAAAATAGACATCTTTATTATACTAAGGCATCCTATCCAGGAATGTGTCATGTCTCTTCATTTAGCCCTATACAGGTTTTGATATACCTGAAAAGTCTACAAAAGAGTCTTACACTAAACTTACACTTTTTATTTCTATAAATATTTTAGAATTAGCTTGGCAATTCACACACAAGAACACAAGAGAACTGACATGCTATTGAGTCTCACATCTCACTAGCATAGTCATGTCTCGATTTATTTACATCTTCTATAATATTTTGAACAAATGTTTATATTTTTTCCCAATGTCCTTAAATGTCTTTTGTTAGATTTATTTCTAGATCTTTTATATTGTTTATGGCTTTTGTAAATGAAATAATCTCTCAAAAATTTTCCACTTGGTCCTGATATAGAGTAATAGAAATGAATTTGGGATATTGCTTCTGTATTCAGGAACCTTATGCTTCTTAATTCTAAAAATTACATGTAGATTTTTTTGGATTTTTCTACAAAGAAAAATCACATCATCTGTGTATGATGTTTTTCTTCCTTTCCAAGCATGGGTTTTTATTTCTTTTTCTTGCCTATTTTACTTGCTGGACTCTCAAGCCTGTCCAGCCTGGGACAGCTTTAAATGCAGCCCAACACAAATTCGTAAACTTTCTTAAAACATTTTGAGATTTTTTTTGGTAATGTTTTTCTTTAGTTCATCAGCTGTAACTAGTGTTAGTGTATTTTATGTGTGACCTAAGACAATTCTTCTTCTTCCAATGTGGCCCAGGGAAGCCAAAATATTGGACACCCTTGCTGTAGTACAATGATGAGTGAAAGTTGTGAAAACAGAAATGTGTAGCTTGTTTCTGGTCTTAAAGGGGATTCCTGCATTTGTACACTGTTTTTCGTTGTTGTTGTTGTTGTTGTTGTTTTGTTTGTTTTTACAGAATTTTAAAAAATTCTCCTTAGCAGGCACTTTGTCTCCTAGTTTGTTGAGAGTTTGTATCATAGATTTTTTTTAACTTTTATTTTAAGTTCTGGTGTACATGTGCAGGTTTGTTATATAGGCAAACTCATGTCACAAGAGTTTGTTATGCAGATTACTTCATCAGCCAGGTACTAAGCCTAGTACCCAATGTTATTTTTCTGATCCTCTCCTTCCTCCCATCCTCAAGTAGGCCCCAGTGTCTGTTGTTCCCTTCTTTGTGTTCATGAGCTCTCATCATTTAGCTGCCACTTATAAGTGAGAGCATTCTGTCCCTGCATTAGTCTGCTAAGGATAATGGCCTCCAGCTCCATCCATGTTCCTGCATTATGTCATTCTTTTTATGCCTGTATAGTATTCCATGGTGTATACTTACCACATTTTCTTTATCAAATCTGTCATTGATGGGTATTTAGGTGGATTCCATGTCTTTGCTACTGTAAATAGTGCTACAATGAACATATGCATGCATATGTCTTTATGGTAGAATGCTTTATATTCCTCCGGGTATGTACCCAGTAATGGGATTGCAGGTTTGAAAGGTAGTTCTTTTTTTAGCTCTTTTTCTTATGTATATCCCTCTCTTTTTCTTAGATTAGTGGAAACTTACTATACATGCTCTTCTTTACTTGCTTTTTTCTCTTAAATATAAAATTTAGTTAAATAATTACTTCAATTGAAAAATTTAAACTTCAATTAAAAGTTTCTCTGAGATCACTTAATAACAACATATAAAAAGTAGGTGCTAAATATTGGGTACTTGTGGACATAAAGATGGAAATAATAGACTCTGGAACTACTAGAGGGAGGAGGGAGGGAGGGAGGGGGCAAGGGTTGAAAAGCTAACTATTGGGTACTATGCTCACTGCTTGAATGAATGATGGAATCATTCATATTCCAAACCTCAGCATCACACAATATACCCACCTAGCAAACCAGCACATGTACCCTGAATCTAAAATAAAAGTGGAAATTCTTTTTTAAAAAAGTAAAAACCAAATATATAAAGATATTCCTCATTTCTTTTTTAAAGCTGTTTTGTCTTCCTTGTGCAGTACATCATAAATACTTGATAAATACTCACAAAATTAATCAATCAAAATTTCAGGTGCAGAGAGATTAAGTAGCTTGAGCGCACAGATGAATTAAATAGGGATTTGTTTAATATCATGAAAATTAAATCACATCTACTGTAGTAGAGGGAGTTTTTATTATTACTCTGCTCAGAATGACAAAATTATTAAGATTCAGAAGTGTTGATGTTTCTTTACTTTCAACTTTTTATAAACATCTTTCCAGCAAATAAGTTCAGAAAGAATCAATATTTAAAAGCTCTCAGACTATTAATGCAAGTGAAATAGGAGAGTTCCCTGATTCTCCTCACAGGACATGCAGCAGGGGAGTGACTCTTCTGCTTGGTAGCCCTGCAGCTCAACCCCCTAGGGGCAGCATGCAGACGGGCAGGTGCACAGGCCAGGGTGAGTGCTTCAGGCTCTCAGCCCTGCGGTAGTGTCTAGGAGCTGGTTGGTTGCCTGTAACCCCAGTGTTACAAAGCCCTTTCAGCTTTGCCATCTGCAGATGGCTTGTGTGTTAATCAGCTCAATGGACTCTGCCTTATTGCAAGGGCAGAGGGCCAGTGTGACAGCCTTCTGTATCTCGAGCTCTTGCTCAGTGTCCCAAAAAAATCAGATCACACGTGGGCTCGAAGGAAGAGTGCAAGGTTTTACTGAGTGGTGGAGGTGGCTCTCAGTGAGATTGATGGGGAGCTGGAAGCGGGGTATGAAGTGGGAAGGTGATTTTCCCCTGGAGTCAGGCTGCCCAGCAGCTGGACTCTTCTCCAACCACCCCCAGCCAAACTCCTCTTGGCATCTGGACATCCCTCCTCTTCTCTTTTTCTCTGCCACATCATCCTACCATCACTGGTCTGCTGGTCTGCTGGTCTCAACGTTCAGCCGCTTGTGTATGTGCCCACTAAGGCCTCAGGTCTATACGGGCACAGGAGGCGGGGCGTGGTGGGCCCGAGTGGTCTTTGAAAATGCAACATTTGGGCATAAAAACAACAGTGCCTGTTCTCTCACTTATGTCTGTGGGCATAAGCCTGAGGGTGGAGCCCTCACCAGGGACCCCCTCCCCGACTTCTCTACCCAGCACTTCCCTGCCCCCTTCCCATATCACAGACATTAATTAACATTGTTTGGAAAACTGTCTTTTGAACTGAAACTTTTGATGTAGTATTTGAAATTCCTTAAGGTGCTTAAGAAAAAATTTTAATTGTACAGTTAGAGCCAGTTCTGGTAAAAATACATTGTTATATAAGTGCTAAAATACTGGATTTTGCTGATCTTTTTAAATGCTATGTGAAAAGCCCAGTAATTTGCCATGAGTTTCAAGAACACTTCATATGCTACTGAGAAACTGAATGAATGTGCTGAAAAAAGGAGAACAAAATGTAACTCCCTCAGCCATTATTCCTGGATGCTACATGAAGAAATGCTGAAGATGAGTGATTTGGCAATTCTTCAAATAATTCAAGTGCTTCCAAATAGCCCAGAGAATTAATATGCCTTCAGAGAACTGGCAGTGGAAACAGAATCAAGTAGAATAATTTCCAAATGGTATTCTTTTCTCCAGCTTGCTTCATTTAGATGGCTTAGATGTAACCTTGGAATATTATATTTTAAGATAGGCACATAAAACTAATATGAGAGAAAAGCCAGCAAAATGGCTGACTAGAGATGCCTGGCACTTGTGTCCCCCATAGGATGGGACCAAGACAATATATGAATGCTAATATTTGACTGGAGTGTCAAAGGAAGAGAGCACTGGGATGCAGTGGAGGGCTGGAGGTGCACTGTGGTGAGTGAAAGTCCAGGAGGGCAGTTTGGAGGCACATGGCCTCTTAAATCCCATTTCTCACAACCTAGATTGGATTGGCCTGGAGACAGGATGGACTTTCTGTTGCAGGGAAAAGGTAAGCAGAAGATCCCCACCAGCCCTTACTGCCATAACAACACCTATGTTCCATACTACAGGAGAATAAAACACAGTCCTTACAAGCCCTGAGCCCAGTTTGGAGTGCTGCTGGGAATTCAGGCAGCTGTACTGCCCCAGATTAGGAGCACAAGGTATGCACTCTCCACTCCCAACACACTCCTTGTGAGCCAAACTGCCACAGTACAGTACTGTCTTAAAACCAGAGCCAGCTTGAAACCCCATATCTCTGGAATGCACCCTTCTCTGAGGGCCAGTAGCTACTGTACCTCTCCAGCACTGAGGCTCCATCTTCATTATGCAAGGCCTACATAGGTGATTGAATGCTACAAACCCAGCTGTGTGGACCCTGGGCCCAGGATTGCCTACACTTCCAGTTGAAGGAATAGTCTGCCAGTCCCACCCAGGATGAACATGCTCTTAAGTCAGCTAAGCTGCTGCACACACTACCCTATGTGGGAGACCCTGAGCTTCCAAATAGCTGATGCACTCTGGGGCCAATGGAATGGCTACATACTTGCTCTCAGAACAGCCCCATAGCACCCTCAACCCCCACAACCATGATTCTGGCCTGCCCAATGACCCTGCATCTCCAATATGGGCCTGAGAAACAACATAGGTTGCCCTTGGTGGGCACATCCCCAGGTCAGCCAAGTAGCTGTGCACTCACATCCTAGGCCTGAAAAACAGCTCCACAAGTTGCTCCTAGCAGCAATGCCCCCACATTGGCTGAGCAACCATGTGCTTGTGCTCCTGGCTGGAGTAATAGCCCCACAGCCCCAACCCCAGTGAGTCAGAACTCAGTTGGCTGACCTACCATGTGAATACACACACTCTCGACCTGAGAAATAGCCAAGCAAGTCCATCCTTGATAAAGCTACAACACTGTCACTGCAAACTGTCTTAACCTAGGCCACTGAGAAACTTGCAAATGCCACTTGTATAGATTACAGCTGAAGAAACTACACAGAGACTACACTAATACATCCACCTAGAACCAAAGCCAACACACCCCACTGAACTAGCACTCCAAGACCCATTAATACAAATAAATCCTTCCCTACAAAACCTACTCCATAAAATGGAAAGAGGGGACTTTCCCACAAGATGCATAGAAATCAGTTTAGGGATTGCATCAACCATGAAAAAGCAAGGAAATATGTCACCTCCGATGGAAAACAATAATTCTCCTGTAACAGAAACCAGTCATAAGGAAATACATGAAATGCCAGGAAAAGAATGCAAAACAATAATCTTAAGGAGACTCAATGAGATATAAGAGAATATGAATAGACAATTCAATGAAATTAGGAAAACAATTCATGATTTGAATGAGAAATTCAACAAAGAGATAGATATCATTAAAAAGAATGAAATGAAAATCCTAGAGCTGAGGAATTCAATGAATGAAATAAAAAATACAATTGAGAGTTTCAACAACAGACTAGACCAAGCAGAATAAAGAATTTCTAAACTTGAAGACATGTCTCTTGAAATAACATAGGCAGACAAAGCAAAACAAAAAATGAAGAAAGCCTACAAGATTTATGGGACATCATTAAGCAAACAAATATTTGTATGATGGGCATTCTAAAAGGAGAAGAAAAAAGTGAGAAAAACATATTTAATGAAATAATAACAGAAAACCTCTCAAGTCTTGGGAGAAAGATAGACATCAGGCCCAGGAAACTGAAAAAATTCTAAATAGATTCAATCCAAACAGGTTCTCTCCAAGGCATGTAATAGTCAAATTGTCAAAAGTCAAAAACAAAGAAAGAATTTAAATCAGTAAGAGAAAAGCCATCAAGTCACATATAATGGAATCTCCATTAGACTAACAATGAATTTCTCCACAGAAATCTTACAGGCAAGGAGATAATTGGATCATATATTCAAAGTATTGAAAGAAAAAACTGCTAACCAAGTATATTATACCAAGGAAGTCTATAGTTCCGAAATAAAAGATAAACAAAACCTCTTTACAGACAAGTAAAAACTAAGGGAATTTATCATCACTAGACTGGCCTTACAAGAAATGCTTAAGGGAGTCTTACATCTGGAAGTGAAAAGACAATAACCACCACCATAAAAATATGTGAAACTATAAAAACTCACAGGTACAGCCAATACACAAAGAAGAAAGAGAAAAGAATCAAACCTTATCACTGCAGAAAACCACCCAACCACAAAAATACACAATAAGAGAAGATGTAAGGAACAAAGGAATACCAAGCAACCAGAAAGCAGTCAATAAAATGACAAAAGTCCTCACTTACCCATATTAACCTTGAATGTAAATGGATTAAATTCCCCACTTGAAAAATATAGACTGGCTGAATGGATAAAGAAAGACCCAACTATATACTGCCTGCAAGAAACTCATCTCACCTGCAAAGACACACATAGACTGAAAGTGCAAGGATGGGAAAAGTTATTTCATGAGAATGGAAACCAAAAGTGAGCAGAAATAGCTATGCTTATGTCAGACAAAGCAAACATCTTTAAGTTAAAAGCTGTAAAACGAGGCAAAGAAGGACATTGTATAATAATAAAGGGGTCAATTCAGCAAGAGAATATAACAACTGTAAATATATATGCACCCAACTGCAAAACTCCCAGATATATAAAGCAAATATTGCATCTAAAGGGAGCAACAGATCCCAATGCAACAATAGTTGAGGGCTTCAACACTCCACTCTCAGTATTAAAGAGATCATCTTGACAGAAAATTAACAAAGAAATATCAGATTTAAAAATTCCACCATAGACCAAATGAACCTAACAAACATTTACAGAACATTTTACCCAATGGCTGAAGAATATATAAAACATTATTTTCATCAGTACCTGGAATATTCTCCAGGATTGACCATATGTTAAGAACACAAAAAAGTCTCAAAATTTTTTACAAATTGAAATATATCAAATATATAATCTGACCACAATGAAATAAAACTAGATGTTAATACCAAGAGGAACATTTAAACTATAAAAATGAATGGAAATTAAGCAACAGGCTTCAGAATGACTGGTGAAGAAAGAAATTAAGAATTAAATTTAAGCATTCCTCAAAACATGAAAATAAAAGTAAAACATAACAAAACCAATGAAACACAGCAAAAGCAATATTAAGAGCCAAGTTTATAGCAGTATGATGTGATTTGGCCATATCCCACTCATATCTCATCTCAAATTGTGGCTCCCATAATTCCCACATGTGTGAGGGACCTGGTGGGAGATAACTGAATCATAGGGGCAGTTTCCCCCATACTGTTCTCGTGGTAGTGAGTAAGTCTCATGAGATCCGATGGTTTTATAAGGGGAAATCCCTTTCACTTGGTTCTCATTCTCTCTCTTGCCTGCGCCATTTAAGACCTGTCTAACACCTTCTGCCATGATTGTGAGGCCTTCTCAGCCATGTGGATCTGTGAGTCCATTAAACCTCTTTTTTCTTTATAAATTACCCAGTCTCAGGTACATCTTTATCAACAGCATGAAAACGGACCAATACACAGTAAGTGCTATAAACGTGCCTACATCAGAAATAGAAAGATTTTAAATAAACGACCTAACAGTGCATCTCAGGGAACTAGAAAAGCAAGAACAAACCAAGGCTAAAATTAGTAGAAGGAAAGATATAATAAAGATCAAAGCAGAAATAAACAAAATTGAGACTAAAAAAAATAAATGATCAATGAAACAATAAGCTTGTGCTTCAAAAAGATAAATAAAATCAACAAACCATTAGCTAAACTAAGAAAAAAATCCAAGGCTGGGTGTGGTGGCTCATGTCTGTAATCCCAGCACTTTGGGACGCCAAGGCAGGTGGATCACCCAAGGTCAGGAGTTTGAGACCAGCTTGGCCAACATGGCAAAACCCCATCTCTACTAAAAACACAAAAAAATTAGCTGGGCATAGTGGTAGGAACCTGTAATCCCAGCTACTCGGGAGGCTGAGGCAGGAGAATTGCTTGAACCTGGGAGGCAAAGGTTGCAGTGAGCTGAGAGTGCCTGGGCAACAAGAGTGAAACTGTCTCAATAAAAGAAAGAAAGAAACCCAAATAAATAAAATCAGAAATGCAAAAAGATTTTACAAGGGATATCATAGACATACAAAGGATTATTAGAAACTACTATGAACAACTATAGGCCAAAAATTTAAAAACCTACAGGAAATGGATAAATTCCTAGATGCGTACAACCTATCAAGATTGAACCAAGAAGTAACTAAAAATCCTGAAAAGACCAATAACAAGTAATGAGGTTAAATCAGTAGTAAAAAGTCTTCCAATAAAGCAAAGTCCAGGACCAGATGGCTTCACCACTGAATTCTGCTGAACCTTTAAAGAAGAATGTATAATAACTATTCTCAAACTATTCAAAAAAATTGAAGCAGAGGAAATTCTTTCTAACTCATTCTATGAGACCAGCATAAACAACCCTGATACCAAAACCAGATAAGAACACAACAAAAAAAGAAAACTACAGGCCAATATCCCTAATGAACGCAGACACAAAAAACACTCAACAAAATACCAGCTAATTGAATCAAACAATATATCAAAAACAACACATCCCCATGATCAAGTTGAATTTATCCCAAGAATACAAGGATGGTTCAAGACATGCAAATCAATAAATGTCAGATCACATCTGTAGAATGGAGGATCATCTCAATAGATGCAGAAAAAGCTTTTGATAAAAAGCTTTTCATAATTAAAAAAAAATTAATAAATCAAGTATAGAAGGAAAGTACCTCAAGTAATAAAGGCCATACATGACAAACCCACAGCCAACATCTTACTGAACAGGCAACAGCTGAAAGTTTTTTCTCTAAGAACTAAAACAAAACAAGAACATCCATTCTCACCACTCTCATTTAATGTAATACAGGAAGGCCTAGCCAAAGTAATTAGACAGGAGAAAGAAGTAAAGGTCATCCAAATTAGAAAGGAGGAAATCAAATTGTCCCTGTTTGCAGACAGCATGATCTTATACGGAAAAACCTAGACTCTACCAATAATAAATAAATAAATAAATAAGCCCTCTTAGAACTTAAAAATGGGAAGTTGCCCTGTTTGATCACTCTGAGTGCTTATTAAAAGAAACCAGGCTTCCATCATAGATGGGTGCCTTAATAGACACAGTGAAATTATTCCTGTTTTTGGTGTTCGGATAATTCTATAGTATAGCAATGTAGTTAGTTCTAGTGTTTCATAAAATACATTCTTAATCTTTATTTTCCAAAAGATACAGTCCCTTCAGACTCCTCATTTGGGTGAATAACACAACTCAGTCTGTTAAACAGAAGACATCAACCAAAGACATTGTAAAATTCTCGCAATTATAAAAGTATTGAAATACCCAGGCAGGGTGGCTCACACCTGTAATCCCAGCACTTTGGGTGGCTGAGGCAGGAGGATCACGAGATCAGGAGATCAAGACCATCCTGGCTAACATGGTGAAACCCCGTCTCTACTAAAAATACAAAAACTTAGCCAGGCATGGTGGCATGCACCTGTAGTCCCAGCTACTTGGGAGGCTGAGGCAGGAGAATCACTTGAACCTGGGAGGTGGAGGTTGCAGTCAGCTGAGATTGTATCACTGCACTGCACCCTGGGTGATAGAGCAAGACTCCACCTCAAAAAAAAAAAAAAAAAGAAGTATTGAAATAACATTTTGTAGTTATTTCTGGGGTAATTTTTCTCAATTCCAAAATTTTATTGTTTTCCCTTAAAACATGTTCTGCTTTGTCCTAATAAAATCTGAATTTGTTCTTTTCAGAATCTGATTAAGCAAATGAAGATCATAATTACCCTATATGGCAACTTTGTGTGAATTAGAAAATGGTACTTTCTCGGGTAGACAGCAATCTGGACTTACAGCCTTGCTGAGCAGAGGGCACATTTGTACACAGAAAAGGGTATCACCTCCTCTGTGCTGATGCTGACACTAGGGCATGTAACTTGAAGAGGAAAGCTTGGACTAATTCAAACTCCCACTTATCCTGTCCATTATTCTGGTATATAGTCTGTGAATTGGAAGGTGAAGTGAAACCATGAAAAGAGTCATTTAGGTTGGATTGAATTATGAAAAATATAGCATAAAATATTTTTGTTTTAAAATTAAAATAGTAACATTGAAAATATAAAAAGTACAACGAAGAAAATAAGATAACAATTTTTCATATTATGACCACCTAGAATTAATCATATCTTATCATATTTATTTCTTTTGTTTTCTCAAAAATTATATTATTACTTTTGTTTTATTCATTATTTTAATCAACATATAATAATTGTAAATATTTGTGGGGTACAGTGTGCTCTTTTGATATATGTATACCATGTGTAAGAATCAAATCAAGGTAATTAGTGTATTGTTTATCTGGAGATACAATCTTACTATGTTGCCCAGGCTGGTCTCCAACTCCTGAACTCAAGCAATGCTCCCAGATCAGTCTCCCAAAGTGTTGGGATTATGGATGTCAGCCACTATGCCTGGTGTAATTAGTACATCTATTACCTCAAACATGTATTGGTTCTTTGTGTTGGGAACATTCAAAACCCTGTCTTCTAGCTGTTTGAAATGTACAATAAAGTACTGTTAACCATAATCACCCTACAGAGCTGTAGAATCTAGAGCCCTCATCTAGCTGTAATTTTATATCTGTTAAATGACCTCTCTTTATTTGTCCTCCTCCCTTGTCCTATTACGTTTGTACAAAAGTCAAGCTTATTATGAAGAATTAAAATGATGGAAAAAATATGCAAATTAAGAGTCCCAACAAATTCTGCCACACAAAAATTACCACAGTTGACATTGGGGAACATTATTTTAGATATCTTCCTATACACATATTTATGGAAAGATAGAAATAATTTTATCACATAGAATCATTTTATAGGTGTGATTTTTAAAATAAAAACTATTCAAAAATAATAAATAACAATAAAAATTTCAATTTTTGGCAGTCTCTATTAACTTCCTGCTTTGGAAGAGAACAACATCAGTACTCTCATTTCTTTCCATCTCCTCCTCTCCACCTACCTCCAAATACTTATTGATGACTTTATGCATCATAGATTTAGCATATTAGAATTCTCCTCTGCAGCTATAATTTATGTCATGGTTCACTATTGGTTAGTTCTATAGATAGATTCAGAAGTCACCACCAGTCCTTTCATTGCAGCTTCTCCTTTCCTGAGTTCTTTATTCTGATGCACCTTTTAATTGGAGGGATTTTTTTAAGAGGGCTCATAAGGGCTATATTCCTGAATATCTTTATTACAATTTCATCTGGTAACCATTATTCTTGGACTACATCTTGACATCTTAATTGGGTATGATAGTCTTGGGCCACATTGTCTTTTCTCAGCACGTTGCTTTCTTGTCTTTTGATTGAATGTCTCACTTAGAAAGTCTCTGTCATGTCTTATTTAGCACCTTGTCAATGATTTGTACTGTTACTCTAGATATACATGAAATATTTTCTATCATTGAAGTTCAATAACTTGAACAGGATGTATTTTGGTGTTGAGCATTCTGTATCAACTATCCCTCAAAGGGCATATACTTTTTAAAATTATAGATTAAATTATTAATTTTGGGAAAATTCTGTATTATAAACATCCGTCTTTCCTTCATTGATTTTTCTACTTCAGGGATGCCAATTATTTTTATTTTGGACCATTCTTGTCTTTCTTCATCTTTCTTTCTTTCTTTCTTTCTTTCTTTCTTTCTTTCTTTCTTTCTTTCTTTCTTCTTTCTCTCTTTCTTTCTTTTTCTTTCTTCCTTTCTTTCTTTCTTTCCTTCTTTCTTTCTGTCTTTCTTTCTTTCTCTCTCTCTCTCTCTCTTTCTTCTTTTTGATTTGATCTTCTCTTCTCAAAAGTAGTCACTGTGATTATTTCAAAATTTTTATTTTGGTCAATAATTAGATTTTCAGCAGTCTCTATTGTGTTCTTTTCTGTTTCTAACTTACTTATTTGTTTGATATTGGTGTTGTTTTAAACCTCGATGTGTCTCTTAGGACTCAAACTTCATCTTATTCTGTTATTTTATCATCTTACCATTGATCATTTGTTCATGGATATTATGTTTTTATTAAGTTATTCTACAATAAAGAGAATTTTCTTCTGTTTATTATGTTACATTTTATTTCACTCAAACTTTGTGTTTTTATGCCATGTCTCTCCTACTCCTTTTTTTCTTCTCTTTCTCCTCTTTCTCTTGTTTTCTTTTTTCTGCCTCTCCTCTGGCTTCCTGTCACCCTCTTCCCTCTTCCTTTTTCTCTTCATCCTCCTCTTTCTTTGTCTTTTCCTTATCCTCCTTCTTCACTTCCTTTTTCTTCTGCTATATGTTTACATGGTTTTTCTGCTGTCTTCTCATCTTACACATGTTTGGGTGCCTCTCTCCAGACATGTTATTTCTCCTGATAAAGTGTGAGTAATATCTCTTTCTATTGTATCTATCACCAGGTTTTTCCTCTGTGAGTGACTTTCCTCTCTGAGTGAGGAGTAGTCACTTTGTATTTTTTCCATATTTTTGTATCCTGAGGGAATAAAAGTGTATTATGTGGTTGTATAAAAGTGTATGATTGAGAGAGGCTTAGTGAAGTAGTTGCAGTTAACATTAGAATAACTGGGCTCTCTGCCTTTTCTTCCTATGCCAGAGTTTATTCAATCTAGATAGATGAAAAATACTATCCCATGGAGAGATAGCCTTGGACTTCAGCATTTTTCCTCAATTTAGTATATAGACCTGAAGTCTTATTTTTATTAAATTGTTAGTCCCATTATTCAGTTTCTTAACTTTATATTTTTCTCTCCAACAACAGTTTTCTTTTTACTTTTTAACCAGAGAATAACAAGATATGGCTATTTCTGGATTTATTTATTCCTATATTTGAGGTATAAGTGACAAATCTCAGGATTTTGTGACTTTATCAAAATAATTTTGGAGAATGGTGGTGAAGTGATTATATTCTATTTCTTTTGTTATTCCTAGTTTTTGAATTTTTTTGCTGTTGTTTTATCTTAATAGTTGTTCTTGGAATTTTTATCCCCCCCCCACCCCCAACCCATTTTGTTAGGCATTGTGAAAGATAAATTCTGTAAAGTTTTGCTTTCCATTTTAAACTCAGAACCATATTGTGTTTTCAATAAGAAGAATTTGTTTCTGGTGTAATTCCTCAGTACCTTTTCAAAATTTTTTAATGGACTCTAAATGTTGGAATGGGCCTTAGGGATAACTTTATTGATACTGTTCTATCCATATGCCCAGCTGACTTCCTCACTTAAACTCTCATAGACCTCTTAGACCCAATGTCAATGAAGAAACTTTTGGCTCCTCCTTGGTCCCATTGGTCTGCTCCTTACCTAGTCTTTTTCCATGTCACTAAATGGTACCACCATTTCTCCTGTTTTCAAGCCAGCAACTTTGATCATATTTGACTTTTCTTTCTGTTACATTCCACATCCAATCTATAAGCAATTCCTAACAGCTCTGCTTTTGAAATATAATCTGATTTTGATAATCTCTCACTCTCTATTTCCTGTTCACCTTGATTACTATAGCATCTTCCTAACTAGTTTTACCATTTCCTCTCATTCTATACACCATCTTCACACAGTAACAATAGTAATCCTTTTAAAATATAAATCAAATTAACTCCCTGCTCAAAATACACCACAAGATTCCCACTAGCCTGGAGCAAAATCACAAGTCCTGTAAGATCATTATCTGTCCCTGGCTGCCTCTCAATCCTGTACCATTTTTCCCTGTGTTTGCCAAGCTCAAGTCCCATTGTGTTCATTTCTGATGCCTCAACATGCTGTTTGCCTGGGGGCTCTGCATTTGTTACCTCTCCAACTTCTAAACACTTCTCTTGTGTATTTCCATCGCTCATACCTTTACTTTATTGAAGTCACTTCCCAAATACCACCTCTTCAGAGAGGTCTTTACTGCACTCTCACTGTCTCCTCAATCTGCTTTACTTTTCTTCAGAGGAGTGTCACTACCTGATATTTTAAAAATACACTTATTATTGGTTATCTGCCTCCTCTTCTAGAGTGTAAGTTCCCCAAGGCAGGGTCTATTTTGTGTGCTTCTGTTTCCCCAGAGCTGAAGACAATGATTGACCCATTGTTGACATACAGTAATTTTTTTAAGTAAATGAATAAATTACTATATAATTCTGTTTTCATTTGAAACATACTTCTTTTTTTTATGAATGGTGGCAGAAGAGGCAATTCATTCAATTCCATTATTGATGCTGCTAGTTGTTGTATTTTCCTGAATATGTCAGTAGAAAATGACATGGTCTTTGTATGTCTCTGAAAAATATCAAACACTTCACTTTGAGAAACTGTATTCTCTCCATTATTCCTACTAATGGATTCACTTAGGTAAAAACACTGACCTACAGCTTGAAGACAGTCAAGCAGAGACTAAACTCCCCCTTCCTCAGCCCTTTGTTCTGTTCAAGTCTTCCATGGATTGGACGAGGCCCAGCACTCTAAGAGAGGGCAATCTGATTTATTCAACTGATCAATTCACATGTTCACCTTATCCACAAGCATCCCCACAGACACACCCAGAAATGACTTCTAACAAAGCGTCTGGACACCCTATGTCCCAGTCAAGTTAATACATAAAACGAAACAGTATAGCCCCTTTTCATAGTCTTCTGCCCAGAAATATTAGATTCCTATTGGACTTTTAGCCACCAGCCCCATGACTGGAGACTGCTGCTGTCGGGGAAGAAGAAAAAGAGAAAACCCTCTTTATGCAGGTCCTCTCCAAGTTGACTCTCCTTCAAAATCTTTCCATTTTATTCTTCAGAATCCTCAGGTGGTTATCTTTTTTTCCAGATTTGTCCAGAGTTTTTAGTTGTAACCACCGAGAAAGATGGGCTGTATTGGGCTTCCCCCACCACAAGGAAATTGGAGCCAAATTACCAAATTACAAAAAAATCTGGTAACTTTTATGTAACCTATCTTTCCTATTGGACTAAAAGGGGAACCTGTTCATTTTCTAGTATATCTCTTATGTGTAGGATACCTTATATCCTCAAAAACATATAAATACATAAGTAAACCAGGAAGATTTGCTAGTGTAATATTTAAAAATTGAGAGCTACTGATACTTGGAATTTTCCCAAAATGTCAAACATTTCCCACCTTCAATTTATATGTTTGTCTTAGTAATTTCTAGGCATACTGAAGTTTTTTATTAAGAATTCTAGCAGTAATTTTTAGATGATGAAGCCTCCACAAACATAAACCAACCGTTCACTGGCAGCTGATGAGTGGGCCATTGCGTTCCATCATATTGAAATTCAATCAGACATGAATTGGGGGTTTCCCCGAATAGTTGAATCAGAAACATTTTATGCATTTTGCTATTAAATGGATGACATATTCAATGCAGAATAGATTTCTCAATTTCATATCCGATGTTTACGTTCTCTTTAGTAAGAATGAAACAAATCTGCAGATCCAGACGGACTCACGGGATCCAACTCCATGCAAGAATTTGAGTGGGCAATGAACTCCTGTGGAGAATGAGAGAGAAGTCTCACCAGTAACAGAGACCTCTTCAACTTTGGGTAAATTCTCTCCAAGGCCCTGGATTTTTTGGAAGCAGTATCACAAATAAAACTGTTTATTTTTTCAAGGGGAAAAATTATAGGTTGAGGGAGGGCAGGCAAAAATGTAGTGGTTTCAACTCTGTGAACGTACTAAGAGCCATTGGATTGTACACTTTAAATTGGTAAATTGTATATGTAAATTATATCTCAAAGCTGCTTCTATATATATGATATAAATATATGTATAAACATAGTGATACATATGTATATATATATGTAGTGATTTAATCTGCCTGACCCCAGCAGGAAGGGAGAGGCTGAATCCAGGTTGCCACAACGGTGCTGTTTTTGAGGCTGTGAAAGCCTACTGCGGAAATAATCAATCTGCCAAAAACATATGCTGAGGATTTGAGGATGCTTCAGAAACCATTTTACAGATAAAATTGTCCTATACTTTTTTCCAAGGTGATTCTTCACAGTGTCATAATAATGCCATGACTCAATTAGTAAAGCTATGAGAGGTGTGAACTGAGAGTAACGTGCTGTCAGCCTAAGTAGCTAATGGTGTCATAGCAGTGCCCAACAATTGGGAATGCAGACTAAGAAAAGACAGATCTCTTTCATCAACAACTTTCCATTTTTATTGTATTCATGGAATGAATCTGGCATTATTCAAATTTCTATGGAAATTGATTCCTTTTCTCCTGGGATTTTCTTTATTTTTAAAAATTGAATTCTTGATGTTTTGCACAAATACAAGGGTGTAGGCAGATATCAAAATGTAAATGACTATGTTTTTGTTTTGAGTGTGTGAGTACAACATTTATACCTGAATATAGAAATTCAAAATAAATTGCTAGAGACTTGAATCAGACCAAATTCAGAACCAAATAGGTATAAATGGCACTCACTATTGTATAAACTTTGAATTGAAATCATCGGTTTGCCATAGCATCACACATAATTGTGTGGTCTTTGAGTTCAAATCTCAGTTCCATTATTAACTGCGCCATATGATTCCGGGAAGCTACCCCACCTCTCTCAGCCTTTGGTTTTCTCATCTATAAACTGAGTTAATAAGATTGTTCAGAGAATATATAAGAAATTTATATAAAGTACAGTGTAAATAGTAAATTGTTCTTGTAACTGTTTTTTTCAAATTATTGTTACTAGAAACTGGACAAAATAAAAATATACATAACATAATTAATTAGTGTAAGTCAGAATAGAAATGCTCTGTCCAGTTCTTCAAAACCAACCTCACCAGGCTGATAGTTCATTTGATTCAAGTCCCTGAGTTCACAGTGTTACCAAACTGGTTCCATTTGCACACATGTAATGGAAAGCCAAATACTGAAGCACTGGATTTTTGCAGCAAGAACGGTTTTTACCAAGCAGCCGAGCAAGGACTCAGGAGTTGGGCTCAAGTGCGTCTCCTGAGTCAGGGGTTGGGGCAGGTTTTATGGTCAGGGGGTAGTGAGGCATCCTCTGGTTGGGTCTTGCAATGAGGTGGTGCTGAGAAGTGTGATCTGACTGGATCCTGCCATGGGTTATGTCAGGGTTCGATCTGATTGGATCCTGGATCCCGCCATGTCGTGTCCACTTCTTAATTCAGTCCCCGCTCCTCAGCCCAACCACCGAGGTTACGCCCATGTTGCACACTGGGTTCATCTGGGCATGCTCAGGTTATGTGACCTTCAACTTGGGGGTCTGTGGAAACTAAAAAATAATTCAAAACTTAGTCTCATAAAAGTTGAACCAGATTGGTTTAGTTACAACAGACCCAGCCAGCAACTCCCTTTGAAGACTCCCTGGCTCTCTCCTGTTTCCACTCCAAACCCTCCCAGTTCATTGTTCTCTTTTTCCCCCCTTTTCATATCTGTCAGTTTTTAACACATTGATCACTTTATCTGCAAACAATTCTGTCTTTCCTCAGGAGTCATATTCGTAAGTCTCAGGGACCTTTTGAAAAGATCCTTTTTGGTTTTCCTATGTGGTGTTTTGGTGGCACAACTCCTTAAAACACAGTATTTGGAGCTTTTCCCCACCTCAGAGAGTGGTTTGAATAAAGAAAACTTGATAGATTTCTAGGAGGACAAATCAAACAGCCTTGAGGCAAGCTGTAGTCTGTAACTATCAATCTTTTCTTTTTCTTTTTCTTTTTGAGACAAGGTCTTGCTCCCTCACTCAGACTGGAGTGCAGTGGCTCAATCATAGCTCAATGCAGCTTTGAACTCTTAGGCTCAAGCAATCCTCCCACCTCAGCCTCCAGAGTAGCTGGGACTACAGGTGCGTATCACCAGGGAGCTAATTTTTTTGTTGTTGTTTTACTTCTTGTGGAGACAGGGTCTCACTATGCGGCCCAGGCTGTTCTCAAACTTCTGAGCTCAAGCGATCCTCTTGCTTTGCTTTCCCAAAGCATTGGGGTCATAGGCGTTCGCCACCCTACCTGGCCATGAGTCTTATTCATCTGAGATATTTTGCATGGTTTATTCCTCTTATTGGTGATGCTTTTCTTTGTATTACATTTGGATGTAGGAGGGCTAAATTTAATTCTAAGTTTATTATGCAGAAGATTTGGTAAATATGAAGGTCCCTAAGTAATTTACTTTAGAGGGTTAGTTTTTTAAATTTACAAATTTCAGGCAGCAATCCAATCTCATTTTTTATTTAGTTCATTTTCATATTTGGAACTCTTTCTCTGAATCAAGTGAAAACACACGTTTCCAGAATTTCTGTTTATACCGTTTACATACAATGTTAAGCCACTGGAACAATGCATTTGTGCCGATTATGCCTTAAAACAAAATAAACATAGAAGAATTTATTAGCTTTTGATCACATGGCGAGCTATATTTTGAATAATCATATAATGATTTTAACATTTCCAGAAGCATTCAGAAACCTATCTCAACATCTATTTTTGAGAGTCACAGGAAGCTTGAAAATAGGTGCAATAATCTCTCTCTTGCCTGCAGACAAGATTATACCCACATTATCCCCAGTAAGTAGTTGTGGCACTATGGAAATTTTTTAAAACTGCTTTTATATGTACTGTAAGTATTTACAACAGAAATCCAAAAATAAAAAGGAATAAAAGATAATCATGTTATTTTTGAGGGGCTGCTGCTGAGTCTTATTTCCCCACCCTCATTGACTGGAAGAATTTTGCTCATTTTGGTTTTATTTTTTCTTTCATACTCTCCTCCTCCTTATGGGTCTGATTATTTTTTTCCAAGAAAACTAATGGTTCAGGAAAAGGAGTGACAGTTTGAGGGCAGTTAGACGGCGGTGATGAAGTGGGAGGGCCGTGGTGCCGGCACAGGGAGAGCTTTTGTGGTCCCCACAGTTCCAAAGACCGCTGCTTCCCAGGAGAGTCCATCGTCCCTGCGGTCCACAAGAATCATGGCTGCTGACCAACAACTGATTAGCAGAAGCTTTTCTAGGTCCTTCAGGTTGCCAGGTTGATTTGGGTGCTTTGAAATGGGAGCCAAGTGTACCTGCCCGGAACCAAATTCTGTACTAGCCTGTCCCAAACCACAGATCTTTGGAGGAGGAGAGGGCTGTGCAGGGGTGGAGTGAAAACAGACAGTTTTCTGAAGGTTTTCCAGCCCAAGTTACTGCAGTGGCAGTACCCCAAGGGTGGTCAGGAGTGAGAAGTGGGAAGCCTGGTTTGCTGAGAATTTCAGTTTAGTCAAGCAAATGAATGAGGTGCATTTGGTGCTTAAGCTGCCACAAATTTAATAACCACTAAGTTCTTACAAGTATCAGAGAATATTCTTGGCTTTCGAATTCTTAACCAGCAGCTCATTTTAATTATAATAAGGTAGGATGAGGAAGGCAAGGCTCTTCCTCCTAAAGCTTAGGCTTTGGTTGAACAACTGTTTACTCCTTTTCCAGTTGGACCTGAGGGGTCCACATGCATAGGATTGCTTGCACCCCACAGGAGCTGCATCATCTGCAGCCTGCAGCATTCTTCGGGCCCTGTCATGGTTTGAAACTGCCGTGCATTCACGCTTACACACTTGCTCATACCCACCCACAGCCTTGTTGAAACACACCTTCCAGAGGATCTGGAACCTCTGCTCACCTCCCCACATCATGACTAACTACCCTACCCCTGCTCCATCTTCACCTGTTTTTCAATTCAGTCTCAAGATGTCCCTGGGGACCCTGAGAACACTTCACTGTCTTGTCTGTCTTCCACGTTCACCTTTCCAAGATCTGCTTTCCTCCATTCTATCCGAGGCTGTTGAACATAGCTGGAGAATTTAATAAACTGGACCCAAAATCTTGCATTATTGATTTGCTTCCACCTCTCAATAACTGCAGACCTTCATCTCATTTTTCTCAATTTTTTCCTTGTACATGTGTCATACACTTCTTCAGGATGAAGAAAATGTCTTATTCACCTTTTTACACCTCAAAATAACAGAACAATATCTAACAATACATATCTAATAGATTAAATGTGTTTAAAAGTGTTTAAAGTATTTATTAAATTGAGTAACAAAGAATAATGAGAAGAATGATTTGATTATTGCTGGGAAAAAGTCTACACATGAGAGCTGTGTGAATTGCAATATCTGGTTGGATATTGTCTTATGCTATAAACTTAGTGTTTCTTAAGCATGAATCTTATCTAAACAAGCTCACTGTAAGGTCTGTCAGTTAAGGAATGGCATGTTATACTTCTCTTTAAATTCCCATGTTATTTATCCAGTGGGCTAAATAATTCACCAAATTCCAGAGTAAAAAGGGACCCTAGAATTATGTCCAGTAACTGACTACATCAGGATCACCTGGGGAGGCTTACAAAATCTGGCTTCTTAGGCTGTAATCAGGACCTTCTGAATCAGAATTTCAGAGGCACAGGTATACGTGACTTTAGGAATTCCCAAAGTAATTCTGTTTGCAAATAGGTTGGCAGCCATGAGTATAGCCCAGTCTTCCCAAAATACAGATGAAAAAACTGAGAGAGGGCCAGAGAATTCAAGCAGTTCTCTGAAGTGGGGGTATCAGTGTCCTTTCCACACTTGGTGTGTGGACTTTGTTCATGTCAAATTTCTTGTGCAGAACTCATGCCCTCAGTGCCACCTTACAGAGGCAGTGGGCTGTCTCCTGGGCCCTTGGGTTGAGTCTGTGCTAACAGTGCCTTACCTCACACTTGGCCCACACTTCCTGCCTTAGGCTCCTCTGAAGCCTGCCCTGCATGCCTGCAAGCACAGACAGAAATGGCAGGGAGTCTATGCTCCATGACACACTTCTCAACTGCTGGGAGTGGGTTGACAGAGACTGCTTCTAATCGTCAGCCTGTTCGCAGATAATTCTGAGAAGTGTTTTGTATGCTCCCAGAAGGTCGTGGTGACCAACAGTTAATGCCTTCCTGTGTCAGTTTCCCTCTTTTCCATTTCACTTCCTCTGGTCTTTCATTCCTGCTCTCTGGAATAACTTTCCAGGAAACTGCGTGGACACAAGTCTTTGCCTTGGGTTCTGATTTTGATGGGAGTCCAGACTGAGACAGTTAGGCCCTTAGGATGTGGTCTGAAGCCAGATCTGATGGCAATGAGGCCCACATTGCTAGTAAGTGTCACTGGCATCAGAACCACTGAGCCCTTATCTGTGGAGAATTCGAATGGAAGGAGTTGTGACATGTGAACCATTGGGCTGTGTGATAGCCCTGATAGTTGGATGATTTAAGGGCAACTAATCATTAAAATAATTTTAATGATTGTGGACTTAGTTGGCTTTTAAATGCTTTGGAAGCCTTGAAAAAACAGCGGCAGGCTTAGGATTAAGCAACCTGGGAAGAACTGATCCTTGTGGGTTGCTGGGATGGCCCCCGGGACACAGTATGTCCACAGCAAATGAACAGGAGCAGTGGAACTGCCTGGGCCAGATGTTGAGGAAGGGTCAGGAGGCTCAGAGAGTGGGTTTCTCATGTGATGCTGATATACTCTGCTGGGAGACCCTGGAGAACGTGCCCCTGATAAGGCCATTGAGGAGTTTCCTGAGGAGCGGACACTGGTGTAACTGAGAAGTGTGGGGTGCTGACCCCTGGAAGCTGAGGCTAGCAGTGGGAAATGCAGCCAAAGAATGGGGGTCCTGGTATCAGTTGGGACTGCAGGGTTCCGGAATGGCAGCAGCCAGTTGTTACAAACTGCTAGGAGCAGGGTGGGCAACAGCAACATAGCCATAAACAGCAAGAAGGAAACCTGGGGATGTGTGTGTCTGGAGCCCCGAGGGTCAGGATGATGGCAAGTCACTCATGGTGTGGAGAGACAGGTGGACAGCAGATGCTGACTGAGGGTGTTACTTGAATTGCATAACAGAAAAAAAAAACAAGTTGCTGAGATGTCTGTGTTGTGCTGTCACAAGGTCACTTGGCATTGCAGAAGGTAGGAAATAAGTATCCTATCTACCAGCTTGTGGTCCAGGCTAGCAGAGTTGGAACTGAGGAGAGTAGATGGACAGGGTGTGTTCAGAGGCTCTAGAATTTGCTGACAGATTAAACCTAGGGCAGGGTGGAAGCCAAATCAAGGATAATGCCCATGTTTTGACTTAAGCAGTTTGGTGGACAGTGGTGCCAAGAATGCCAGGGTAGGGCAGGAAGAGGAGCCAGCTGTGGAGGAGCTGAGAGTTCTCCTTAGAACAGGCAACATCTGAGGTATCTGCTAGACACCCAAGGGGCAAGCCAGATAGGCCATCAGGTACAGGAGTCTAAGACTCAACAGAGACATAGACTTGGCTAAGACTGGCACAGAGGTAATCACCACTGTGTGAAAACACCTGAAGAGACAATGTGGATAGGGTGGACAGAGAGCCAGTGGCACGCCCCTAGTGCATGCTAGTGTTTAAGTTCTGGTAGAGAAGCAGGGTCTAGCAAAGGAAGCAGAGCAGGCAGAGCCAGGGAGGCTGCAGGAAACCCAAAGGATTCTGGAATTCAGAAGTTGAGAAGAAAGTATTTGAAGTGGGAGAAAATATAAAAGGACAGTGTGACCAACTGTTTTGAACCCTGCTGAGAGTTCGAATAACAGCTAAGGACAGAGAAGTAACTGGTGGCAAGTGGAGGCCAGTGATGATGTAGAGGCCGGTGATGATGGCAAAGTGGAGGCCAGTGATGATGTTGACAAGAGCCAGGTCAATAGAGTGGGACACAGTAGCCTTTTGAGAATGGATTGAGGAGAACCTGGTGCTACCACTCACAGTCATGGTGTGGAACAGGAAAAACGTGGGGTTTCAAATGTGCAAGTCTTCATGTTCATTACAAAGAAAGACCAACCATATTTTAAAAATATTTTGCTGTATTTGGTAGCTTAAAATATTGAGAAAAAAATGATCTGATTTCCTAAAGAGACCAGGTGTTACAATGGAAGACCTACTTTCCAGGAAATAGAAATCTCACATGAATCCTGAGGAGTTCTCAGATTGAACTGAGTTTCTCTATTTTGAGAGTGGAAGTTCAGAAAAGTAGTAAAGAGTAAACAAAACAAATAGGACATAGATTTGGAGGAGAGAAAAATGGATGGCAAATCATGAGTGTCCAGGAAGAGATGGAGCTAAGGCCAGGAAGCTGTCCCAAGGCCGCCGTGAAGGGGAGAGAAGATGTAGCTGGGTGGAGCCTAACACATTTGGCAATATGAATGACACACTATCTGAACCTTGTAATACTTCAGTTCACTTTTATTTTTACTATTTAATTTTGAAAAGAAAGAAGTCATGAAATATGCTAGTAATACAGATGTATATTTGTGTAGATAAAATGTGTGTGTGTATTATGCATTACACACTGATCCCTTCATCACTGAAATCTAAACACAGCTTATGTCTTGTGCCTTACCATGCCGTTATTCACTGTGTTGCACCTACGTGAATTATCACCATTACAGCTGGGATGGCATGGAAAGATGAAACACAAATACTCCTTGAAGATTCCATTTTCTAACCATGAGTACATGGAGTGGAAATAAATTAAATGTGGTCAGTGAAGTTCAAGTCTGTTCACTTGGAAAAGCTTTATTTGTAGCTCCACCACTACTAACCCTTACAAGAATTTTAAGAGCAGGCAACAGTCATCACCAATCTTTCTTGTAGCCAGTCATGAACCCTTAAATGCCAAAAGATGCCTTGGAGTACTGGGAATTTTGTTAATGATATTTTGACAGGCTAAAATGTTTTATAGCTTCTAGGTAAGGATGCTCCAAGTCTTCTGCAGAATGAAAACAGGTTCTTAGCCACAAATCGGGCTGTCTGGTTTCCATCTAACTTACCATAGACTGCCTAGAATGGGAATATTTCATCTGACCTGGCTTTCTCTGCAGCGTTAATGATTATCCCAGGAGAATGTTATTTTTCCAGAGCAGATTCTGTTTCATTTTCAGTCTAGCTGCATTTGGTGTCTTTGAACCATAAACTTCAAACCTATGAAAGGGAATGTTGTGTTGGCTTATTGTATGTGAAGCTGCAATTGAAGTTGAGTTCACAAGAGAGTCCACA
This sequence comes from Nomascus leucogenys, assembly GCF_006542625.1. Taxonomy (NCBI): domain Eukaryota; kingdom Metazoa; phylum Chordata; class Mammalia; order Primates; family Hylobatidae; genus Nomascus; species Nomascus leucogenys. The sequence continues at coordinate 107,445,321 of NC_044393.1, read as the reverse complement.
TGCAGGTTTAATTATTCCACAGCTTTGTTGGAATACTTTTCCCTTGTGTTTGCCAAACACAACTTCCATTCAAAATTAATGTTTACAGTGGTAATATAAAGCTAGAAAATCTGTCACATTTGACTTCTATGTTTTCATTTGTTTAAGTAAAACTCTGTCTTTGATAAATAAAAACATAATTTGAATTACCAAAATCCTGTTTTTATACCAGAAGTGAGGCTCAGCTAACATGTAAGTGCTAATTCCCCTTATCAAAGGAAAAGACCGCAATGAGAACACTTGTAAACTGAAGAATTAAAATGTTTTTTGTGTGTGGCTCTTCTCTGTTGTGAACATTAGCTGTCTCTGTTTTTCTAAATAAGTGGATGTAGCGAATGCATTAAGCCACCTACCCTAGGCTTCTCCAGATTTGCCATGTAAACAATCCATAATTATACAAGATAAAGATACCCTGTAGTGTGATCGTGAGCTATGATTTATCTTATAAAGAAAACATATGACGTGAGTAGATACCGAATCTCTTGGGGAAAATGAGGTCTTGCCTCCAGTTCCCACAGACAATGTTGATGTCTTGTGGGAGCTTCGTTTGCGTGGTCACTACTTTCTCTCATGTGCCAGGAGCAAAGAGCAGCTGAGGATTTGGGATCCGGCAGCCAGAGCCTCAGAATCTTGGGGCTGGCTATTCAAAATTTTCCATTTCTGTCTCTGAGAAGTCAACTGAATTATAGGATTATGTGCAACTTTCCAATTTATCTCTGTCTGGCAGCTGGAAAGTCCATGCTTCCTAGAATTTGCTGAACAGAATGATCTGAAGCCACCTAACTTTCTGTTTTACGGCAAGTTCAAAATTGACCTTTCTCTTGGGAAGAAAGAGCAGCACCCAGCTAATTGCAGTGTTGTTTTGAGTATGTGTAATGTAGCATGTAGTAAACACCACTGCAGAGATGTCAGGCTCACACAAAGCCAAAATAAACCCGTTCTTTGAGCCACAAGAACTGAAATTGTCTGAATTCATTCCCTGAAAGATAATATGTGCTTTGAATAGAGTTCAACTGAAAATGGCCTGAATACATCCCAGATTTGTATAGAAATTAGAATGGTGTAGAATTTTTTTCTTAAATGAATAATTTCCCCATCTGCAACCTGGTGATAAGCATGTTACTTGCCTCTTGGGATTATCGTGAGAATTAGATGAGAGGAGACAAGCTGTTCCATGCAACAGGCTATTGAGTCCCAATCTGAAAACAAAGACAGGCACATATCTGAACATCGCCATTTGAATAAGTTGAACATCTTGAAACAGAATGGTGATCAATAAGTGCTTTCACTTGAACAGAACTCATTTAATAAGTAACAAATTTCAGTGAAAGTAAGAACTCTTGAGTAGAGTTTCTAGAGATCTGAACTGAACATAGAATGACTAGATTTTTTCTTAATAATTGTTTGTTATCGATTTTTCTTTTATACATTTTTGAATTATTGATTACTTTTTAAATTTGTTATTTAATTTTAATGACAAACTATAATTGTGTATATTTATGGAGTACAATGGATGTTATGATATATGTACCCAATGTGGAATGACTACATCAAGCTGATTAACATATCTATCACCTCATATACTTATTTTTGTGGTGAGAACATTTAAAATTTACTCTATTAGGAATTTTGAAATATACAATACATTATTATTAACTAGGGTCACCATACTGTGCAGTAGATCTCAAAAACTGATCCCTCTTGTCTAATTGAAACTTGACCCCTTTAACCAACATCTCCTCAACTCCCACCCCAGCCCCAGGTAAACATCACTCTGTTCTCTGCTTCTGAGTTTGACTGTTTTGGACTCCACATATAAGTGAGATTATGAAATATATGTCTTTCTGTGACTGGCTTATTTTACTTAGCGTATGTCCTGCAGGTTTATCCATGTTGTTGCATGTGATGGACTTTCCTTGTATTTTAAGGCTAGATAGTATTCCATTATGCATATATAGCACCTTTTCTCTATCCATTCGTCTGTTGATGGACACAGGTTAATTCTATATCTTGGCTATTGTGAATAGTGCTGCAATGAACATGAGAGTGCAGCCATCTCTTCAACATATTGATTTCAATCCCTTTGAATATACGGCCAGATGTGGGATTGCTGGATCATATGGTATTTCTATTTTTGTTTTTCTAAGGAAACTTTATACAGTTTTTCATAATGGCTATACTAATTTCCACCTATAACATTCAAGGTTTCCGTTTTCTCCACATCCTCGCCAAGACTTATCTTTTGTCTTTTTGATAATAGCCATTCTAACAGGTAGGATGTACTATCTTACTGTAGTTTTAATTTGCATCTCTCTAATGATTAGTGATTTTTTCATATACTGTTGGCAATTTTTATACTTCTTATTCTTTGCCCATTTTTTACTTTCTGTTTTGGTATAGATTCACAGGAAGTTGCAAAGATAGTACAGAGAGGTCCTGTGTACCATAGTACCATATTAAAACCAAAAGAATGGTTCTTGGTGCAATGTTTGTGTATAAACCTCTGTGGGGTTTGCAGTCATAATCATAGCTTGAAGATACCACTTCTACTCGGTTGGCCACAGAAGTAGGTAAAAATTTAGCTGCCCCCAAAAATATCTCTTCTATTGGCAGGCATAGTTCTCTGTAATCTCATTTGAATCACTTTGAAATCTACGAGTCAGGTCATGATCAAAACAGGACTTTTACTGGTCCTCTGAAAAATTTTTTGTAGTTTTTATCAAGCTTGTGGAATGATAAGCCAATTCTAGCCAAAAGTTATTGTGCTAATGTTAGAATATTTGAAACTAAAACATAATTTGTAACATTAAAAAATAGAAAATTACTTGAATATTCAACAATAGTTTGGTAAATGATTTTTACAAACATATTGAACTATTATGCAGTCCTTTATAATGACAGTATAGGAAGACTTCATTGACAAAGAAAGATGTTCACTGTGTGTCATTACATGAAAAATCTTATAAGACAATATATTCGGTACCTATTGAAAACAATGGAAAGATTATGTACCAACTTGTTAGAACTATTTTATCAGTTTATTTTCATTTTATTATATATTCTTCCTTTTGTAGTCAGCTATATTGTTGTACAGTTTGCATGAAATAACATCTTCTTATTTTAAGTGTGTAGTTCAGTTAGTTTTGAAAAATGTATGCAGTCATGTAAATACTAGCATAATCAAGATAGAGAACATTTCCATCACCCTCCAGAATTTCCCCTTTCTTACCACTGGCCACAGGCAACCACCCATCTGCTTTCTGCCACTATATTTTAGGTTTTCTAGAACTTCACATAAAATGAAATCATACAGTATGCAGTCATTGTGTTGCGTTTTTCTCCTTCATAACACATGGCAGGTTTCAGCATCATTCATAGTGTCACGTGTATCAGTAGTCCATTCCTTTTTATTGTTGTGTCATTTGCCATTGTGTAAATATACCACCATCTGTTCATTCATTTCCCAACTGAAAGGCAGTTACCTGTTTCCAGGTTTGACTATTATTAAAAAAAGTTGCTATGAACATTTGTGTACAAGGCTTTGCATACACCTAGAGTAGAACTGCTGTGTTAAATGGTAGCTGTACATTTAACTTTATAAGAGCGTGCTACACTGATTTTCAAAGTGGCTGTAACATTCTGCATCCCACCAGCAATGAGAGTTTCTGTTTCCCCACATCCTCTTCAACACTTGGTTTAACACTTTTTTGTGTAGCCATCCTGGCAGTTATGTAATAGCATCGCATTGTTTTTCACCTGCATTTTCCGAAAGACTAAGGATGTTGAACATTTTCTCAAGTGCTTTATTCTTTATTGTCAATGTATCTTCTATTGGTCATGTGTCTGTTCAAATTTTTGGCCTATTATTTTAAAATTGGCTTGTACATCTTATTATTGGCTTTTGGGTGTCACTGGTATAGTCTGGATACAAGTCCTTTATGAAATACACTTTCCTTCCAGCCTGAACTTTGACTTTTTAGGGTTTTTAAACAGGGTTTTCAGAATAGGAGTTTGAATTTTGAAAAATCCCAATTTTATCAATTATTTCTGTTATCCATGTTTTTGGTCTCATATCTGGTTCATGTTTGCCTAATCCAAGGTCATAAAGATTTTCTCCTACATTTTCTTCCTGAAATTTTAAAATTTTTTCCTGTAAAATTTTTTACATTTTCTCTTTATGTCTGTGACGCATTGTCAGTTAGTTATCTTTGTGTTTTGTTTGGTTGGTTGGTTGGTTTTTGTTTTTGTTTTTGTTTTTTGAGACCAAGTCCCTCTCTGTCACTCAGGCTGGAGTACAATGGTGTGATCTCGGCTCACTGCAAACTTCACCTCCCCAGTTCAAGTGATTCTCCTGTCTCAGCCACCTGAGTAGCTGGGATTACAGGTGTGCACCACTGTGCCCGGCCAATTTTTATACTTTTAGTAGAGACAGGGTTTCACCATGTTGGCCCGTCTGGTCTCGAACTCCTGACATCAATTGATCCAACCGCCTCAGTCTCCCAAAATGCTAGGATTACAGGCACGAGCCACCATGCCTGGCCAACTAGTTATCTTTGTATATGGTCTGAGGGTGAGGGTCACTGTGCTTTTTCTCCATGTAGATGTCCATTTGCTTGTCCAATTTTTCCAGTAACATGTACTGAAAAGTCTATCCTTTCTCCATTAAACTACCTTAGCTTCTTTGTCAAAAATAAATTATGTTTGTTTATAGCTGGTCTGCAGTTCCATTGGTCTATATCTCTATCCTTACACTAATGTCCCATGGTTTTTATTAGTGTAGTTTTATTATACCTTTTTAAATAATGTAAGTCTTCCAAATTTGTACTTTATGAAAATTGTTTTGGCTATTCTACATTTTTGAATTAGCATGCAATTTTATAATCAGCTTATAAATATGTACAATAAACTCTGTTGGAATTCTGATTGAGGTTTTGTTGAATCTTTAGATCAATTTGAGGACAATTGACCTTGTGACAATAAGTCTTCCAATGTATTGACATGGTATCGCTCTTCATTAACTTAGGTCTTTAAATTATCTTGGTAATATCTGCTATTTTGGTATACATATATTGTAATATTTTGTTCAATCCATCCTTGAGTATTTCATATTTTATGATACTATTGTAAGCTATATTATTAATGTAATTTTCATTTCCAGCATTTATTGATAGTATGTAGACATACAATTGTTTTTGCATTTTGATCTTGTATCCTGAGACATTGCTAAACTCACTTTTAAAGTCCAGTAACTCAAAATAGATTCTTTAAGATATATTATGTAGACAATTCTTTTGTCTGTGAAAAAAAGGGAGTTTAGTCCATTTCTTTTCAATCTCCAAGGATGTTATTTCTTTTTTTCCCTTATTGCACTGGCTAGGACCCCAATTACAATGTTAAATAGAAGTGGTGAAAGCAGATATCCTTGCCTTGCTCCTGATCTTAGAGGAAGGCAATCAACCTTTTACTATTCAAAGAATGTTAATTGTAGGTATTTTGGAAATTTCCTTCTATTTCTAGTCAGCTATATTTCATTGATGTTGAATTTTGTCAAAAATGTTTTCTGCATATCTTGGATTATTTGCATGTTTTTGTCTTGCAATTTTTAGGCTCTGAATATGATGAATTATATTCATTGATAGTTGAAGGCTAAAACAAACTTGCGTACTTGGGAAAAACTCCACTCAGTCATGCTGACTTCTCCTTTTTATATACTGCTGTATTCAATTTGCTAAGATTTTGTTGAGGACTTTTTGTCTATGTTCATGAGGGATATTGGCTTTTGTAGTTTTCTTAAAATGTTTTTATCTGGTTTTGGTATTAGGATAATGCTAATCTTATAAAATAGATAGTTAAGTGTTCCTTTCTCTTTTCTTTTCGGGAAGGGTTCATGTAAAAGTAATGTCTTTTTTTTTAAATGTCATGTCAGCAGGGACTGGAGTTTTCTTTTTTAAATATTTTACTGCGAATTTAATTTTATCTAAGATAATGAGATATCAAAATTTTACATTTCTTCTTAAGTGAGCTTTAGTATTTGTGTCTTTCAAGAAATTCATCCGTTTACATTATCAAATTTATTAGCTTCCAGAGATTTATAGTTTTTCCTTATTAATCTTTTATATCTATAACGTCTGCAGGGATGTCCTCCCTACTGTTTCTGATATTGATGACTTTTTATGTTTTCTGCTGGGGTTTTTTTTAAATCAGCATGGCTAGAGATTTATCAATTTCATTGATTATTTCAGAGAATCCAGGATTTTCTGTTTTTAATTTTCTCTATTGTTTTATTTCCTTTTTGTTGATTTCTGCTCTCTTCTTTCTTTTTTCTTCCTTCTGCTTATGTTTGTCTTATTTTTCTAGTTTCTTATAGCTAGAATTTAGACAATTGATTTGAGAATTTTCTTGTCTATTTGTTTACTTGTCGTTTGTTATTTAAGTTCTGTTAGATTTTGCTCCATATCTTCTGACACTTCACTGTTAAGTGCATACACATTTAGGGTGAATATGTCTTCGTAATAAATTGATCCATTTGTCATTATAAAATATCTCCTGATATTTATACCTGATAGTATTCTCTTTTCTGAAGCCTACTTTTGATATTAATATAGTCTATCCGTTTTTTAAAAATTAATGTTTACATGGTACATTTCTTCCATTTTTTATTTTAAAAAATAGGGACAAATGTTTTCTTTTTACAGTACATTTTAAACTTTGAGTTATAGTAAGTAAAACTATTTTAGTGTACAGTTCCATGTGTTTTGACAAATGCACTTTCATGTAGCCCCCACCAGTATCAAGATACAGAACATTTTCATTTACCTCTAAAAGTCCTTCATGCTCAGTCTTCACCACCTCCCCATCCCCATCCCCAGCCCCGGCAAATAGTGATCAGTTTTCCATACCTGCCAGTTTGCCTATTGTAGATAGTATATAAATGGAATCATAGAGTATTTTACCTTTAGCACCTGTTTCTTTTTTATTACTTAGAATGAAGCATTTGAGATTTACCCATGTTGTTGTTTATATCAGTATTTCTTTAATTTTATTATAAGTAGAATTCCATTGTGTTGATGCACCACAGTTTATCCATTTATCAGTCGAAGGGTATTTGAGTTGCTTCCCACTTTTGGTGATGATTAATAAAACCTCTGTAAACATTTGTGAGCAAGTTTTTATGTGAACCTAAGTTAACTTCAGCTGATTATTTACATGGTAGAAGAACTGCTGTGTCATATGGTAAGTATATGTTAAACTGTGTAAGAAACTACCAAACTGTTTTCCAAAGGGGCTGTAACATTTTGCATTCTAATAGCAATGTATGAGAGTTCCTGTTACAATTCATCCTTGTCAGTACTTGCCAATACTTGTCAGTATTGGCAGGTGTTTTGTTTGTTTTTTAATTTTAGATATTTTAATAGGTGTATATTACTATAATTTTAACTTGTACTTTCCTAATGATTAATATATGGCCTTTTTAGTGAAATGCACATTTAACTTTTTTGTTCATGTAAAAAATTAGGTTGTTTTGCCGGGCGCAGTGGCTCACGCCTGTAGTCCCAGCACTTCGGGAGGCCGAGGCGGGTGGATCATGAGGTCAGGAGATGGAGACCATCCCGGCTAACACAGTGAAACCCCGTCTCTACTAAAAATACAAAAAATTAGCCGGGCTTGGTGGCGGGCGCCTGTAGTCCCAGCTACTCAGAGAGGCTGAGGCAGGAGAATGGCGTGAACCCGGGAGGCGGAGCTTGCAGTGAGCCGAGATCGCGCCACTGCACTCCAGCCTGGGTGACAGAGCGAGACTCCGTCTCAAAAAAAAAAAAAAAATAGGTTGTTTTTTACTGTTGTGTTTTAAGAATTATTTATATATTCTTAGGATACAAGATTGTTATTAGGTATTTTACAAATAGTTTCTCCCAGACTGTGCATTATCTTTTAATTTATTTAACTGTGTCTTTTGAAGAGCAGAAGTTTTAGGTCTTGATAAAGTCTAGTTTATCAGTTTGTTCTTTTATGACTCATGATTTTTGTGTCCTATCTAAGCAGTCTTTGCTTAACCCAAGTTAAATTTGTTTTTGCTGTTTCCTTCTAGTGGTTTTGTAGTTTTGTAGTTCTAGAAGTTTTGTAGTTTTAGGTTTTACATTTAGAATTATGAATAATTTTGAATTAATGTCCACATATTGTTCAAGGTATAAATAGAAGTTTATTTTTCCTTTTTAAAAAACATATGACTAGGCTGGGCACGGTGGCTCATGCCTGTAATCCCAGCACTTTGGGAGGCTAAGGCGGGTGGATCACGAGGTCAGGAGTTCAAGACCAGCCTGGCCAATATGGTGAAACCCGTCTCTACAAAAATACAAAAATTAGCCAGGCATGGTGGCATGCGCCTGTAATCCAGGTACTCAGGAGGCTGAGGTGGAAGAATCTCTTGAACCTGGGAGGCGGAGGTTGCAGTAAGCCGAGATTGTGCCATTGCACTCCAGCCTGGGCAACAGAGTGAGACTCCGTCTCAAAGAAATAAATAAATAAAAATAAAAATTTAAAAAATGACTTTTCAGTTTTTTCCAGGGCCATTTGTTGAAAAAAAATCTTTATTTCATTGAATTGCTTATGTACCTTTAAAAAATATTTTGCCCATTCAAATGTGAATCTATTTCTCAACTGTTTATTCTCATCCATTGATCTATGTGTCTATAATTTTGCTGATATCACACTGTCATGATTACTATAAGTCTTTCAACTTATTCTTTATTCTTAGTTTTCAAAATGGTTTTGGTTATTCTAGTTCTTCTTACTTTCCATATAAATTTAGAATCAGATTATTAAGTTTTACCAAAAAAATCCTGCTAGAATTTTGTTTGTAATTCCATTGACTCTGTAGTTTAGTTTGGAGAAAGTTAACATTTTAACAATATCAAGTTGTCCAAACTTTGAACATGGTACATATCTCAATTTATTTAGGTCTTCTTTGATTTCTTTAATCAGTGTTTTGTAGGTTTCAGCACATAAATTTTGCGAGATTTTGTTATATTTATATCTAAGTTTTTATATTTTCTTATTGCTTCATGTTTAAAACTGAAACATGTAATTTCATTTCCAAGTTTTAATTGCTAGTATTATAGAAATATGATTGATTTTTGTATATTGACCTTGTACTGTCTGACTTTGCTGAACACACTTATTAGTTTCAGGAGCATTTTTATTCATTCTTTGGAATTGCCTAAAGAGGCAGTCATGATCATACTACCTGATCATAGAGAAAGTTACTTTTTAAATCAGCTTTATTTTTCTAGAGCAGTTTTAGGTTCACAGCAAAATTAAGCAGGAGTACAGGGAGTTCAGGTTCCATAAACTCCCTTCCCCGCACAGGCATAGCCTTTTGCATTGTCGGTGTCCACCACCAGAGTGGTGTCTTTGCTACAATCAATGAACCTACACTAACACATCATTGTCACCCAAAGGCCTCAGTTTACATTAGGGTTCACTCTAGTTGTTTATTCTATGGGTCTAGTTAATGTATAATGACACGTATCCTCTATTTCCGTGTCATACAGAGTCATTTCACTGCCCTAAAAATCTCCTGTGCCCTGCCTGTCCATCCCTCCTTCTCCTCACTCAGTGGCAGCCACTGACCTTGGTACTGTCTTTATAGCTGCCTTTTTCAGAACGTCGTCTTGAATGTCATTAGAATCAACAATATGTGGCCTTTTCAGTTTGGCTTCTTTCACTTAGTAATATGCATTTAAGCTTCGTCCATGTCCTTTCATGGCTTTATAGCTCGTTTCTTTTTAGCACTGAGTAGTATTCCACTGTCTGGATGCACCATTATTTATGTGTCCATTCACTTACTGAAGGACATCTTGGTTGCCTCCAAGTTTTGGTAATTATTAATAAAGCTGCTATAAACATCTGTGTGCAGATTTTTGTGTATTTTCAACTCATTTGGGTAAATTAAAAGGAGCATGATTGCTGGATCATATGGTGAGAGTATGTTTAGTTTTGTAGGAAACCACCAAGCTGTCTTCCACAGTGGCTGTGCCACTTCGCATTCCCATCAGCAATGATGAGAGTTCCTGTTGCTCCATTTCCTTGCCAGCATTTGGTGTTGTCAATGTTCTGGATTTGGGTCATTCTAATAGGTGTGTAGCAATACTTCATGGTTGTTTCAATTTGCTATTCCATGACATACAATGTTGAGCATCTTTTCATATATTTATTTGACATCTGTATATCCTCTTTGGTAAGGAATTTGTTCTGGTCTTTTACCCAGTGTTTAATCAGTTTTTGAATTGTAGAGATAGTTTTATTTCTTCAATTCCAATCTGTGTCAATTTTTGTCCCCCTCTCCTCCCCCCCACACACAATTTTTCATATTGAACTGGCTAGGATTTCTAGTATGATGGTATAATGTTGATTTTGAGTTGGAGAGGTGAGAGTGAATATCCTTTACTTGTTCTTCAACTTAGGGTGAGAGCATTTAGTCTTTCAGTGTTAACTATAGCATTGCAGGCATTTGTAGATGCCCCTTGTTTTGTTGAGGAAGTTTCCTTCTAGTCCTACTTTGCTGGAAGATTTTTCTTCTTATTTTAAATTATGAATGGATATTGTATTTTGTCAAATGCTTTATCTGTATCTATAGGAACTCATGTGGTTTTTCTTTAGTCTATTTATATAGAGAATAACTTTGATTGATTTTTGAATATTGAATCAGTCTTGCATTCCCAGTATAAACCACCCTTGGGTATGATGCATTGTCCATCTTATATGTTGCTGGATTTGATTTGCTAATATTTTTGACAATTTTTACATCTACATTAAAGAGGAATATTGAAGTATGGTTTTTTCACTCTGGAATATCTTTGACTACTTGTTATCAATGTAATACTGGTCTCAAAATGAGTTGGAAAATATTTCAGTCTCTTCCACTTTTGTGGAAGAGTTTTGTAGAATTGTATTATGTCTTCTTTAAATGTTTGGTGGAATTCAGTAGTGAAGCCATTTGAGCACAGAATTTTCTTTGTTGGAAAGTTTTTAACTTTGAATTCAATTTCATGAATAGATTTGGGATTTCAGATTACTTCTTTTAAAGTGTCTTTCAAATAATTTCCCCTTTCATCTACATTTTCTAATTTATGGAAATAAAGTTGTAGACTGCATTCCCTTTTTTTCTTGTAATGACTGTAGAGGTCTTTGGTAGTGTGGTTGAGGACCCTTCTTCCAATACTGATAATCTGTGTCATTGAGTCATTTTCCTCCTCTTTGTCTCCCTTCTCTCTCTCTTCTCTTTCTCTCTCTCTCCCCTTCTCTCTCTTTCTCTCTCTCTCCCCTTCTCTCTCTCTCCCCTTCTCTCTCTTTCTCTCTCTCTTTCTCCCTCTCTCCTCCTTTCTCTCCCCCTCTATCAGTGTGGCTAGAAGTTTTTCACTTTTATTAATCTTTTAATGGATCAGCATTTGCTTTTATTGATTTTTCTCTATTGTTTTCTGTTTATATTTATAATTTCTTTCCTTCTGCTCTTTTAATATAGTCTCCTTTTATAGCCTGTTATATGGAAATGTTGGTTTATTGATGTAAGACCTTTCTTCTGTTCTAAATAGGCATTTAACGACCTTTGTTTCCCTCTAAGCATTGTTTCAGCTGCATCCCATGATTTTGGATATGTTTTCCTTAACATTCAGCTCAAATTTTTCTTCTGCTTCTTATTTGACCCATGGGTCATTTTATGAATCATTTAACTTCCAAACATTTGAGAATTTTTCAGAAATATTTCTGTTTCAGGAAACATACTTTGTATGAGTTCAATTTTTAAAAATTTGTAACAGTTTGTTTTTGTCTCTCTTGGGAATGTTGTATGTGCTCTTGAGAAGAATATGTACTCTGATATTCTTGGACAGAGTTCTGTAAATGTCAGTTGGGCCAGCTTTGTTGATTGTGTTGTTCAGGTCTTCTGCATCCTGATTTATTTTCTGTTTATTTGTTCTATCGATTACCAAGAAAAAACCTTTAGTCTCCATCTAGAATTTTTTCATGTGACTGTTTTCTCCTTCAATTCTATCAGTTTTTGTTCATGTTTATGTATTTTGAAGGCTTGTTGTTAAGTACATACATTTAAATTGTTATATCTTCTTGTTGAATTAACACTGATTACTATAATTTTTCCCTTTGTATCTGTTTGAAATCTATTCATATCAGTACAGAAACTGTAGTTTTCTTTTGGTTAGTGTGCGCATGACATATTTTTTCTATCCTTTTACTTGTAACATACATATTTATCTCTCTATATTTAAAGTGGGTTTCTTATAAACAGCACGTAGTTGAGCCTTGCTTTTTTGTCTAATCTAAACATCTTTGTCTTTTAATTGGTTTGTTTTGGCCGTTTCCTTTTAATGAAATTATTGATATGGTTGGGTTAAAATCTGTCATCTGACTCAATGTTTTCTATTTGTTTTGCCCTCTGTTTACTCCATTTTTCATTTCCATTTTGGTCTCAATTTTACTGTTTTGTTTTGTGATTATCCCTGTCAGTGCTCTACAAGTTTCTCAGAGCTGTTATTTCATTATTTTTGAAAAATTCTCATCCATTATCCCTTCAAACACTTCCTACGCCCTGTTCACTCTCTCTTCTTCTAGGATTCAAATTGCAAGTATTTCAGCCTGTTGGTGTTGTGCCACAGTATTCTGTTTCCATTCTTCATAGGCCATGTCTTTCAATGTGACTTGACTGACTTTTGTTGGGGTGATGGGGTGCATAGGCTGTGTGGGGTCTGCTAATGAGCCATCTAATGACACTTCATCTCTGTTACTGTTTTAAATTTCTATCTTTTCTTTTTCATTCTTTACTATATTTTCCATCTCTGTTTAAAATTCACCCTTTTCCTAGTGCTCTAAATATACTAACACTATTTTTAGAAATTCTTACCCAATAGTAGAACACCTGGGTCATATCTGGATCTAATTCTGTGCTTTGTTTCCTGTCATATTTTCTCGCTTTTCTCATCTCATACTTTTTGTTGAAAACCTGGACCATATGTGTGGGACACAGAAGCCAAGGCATGTGGTGTTTACGCCTTGGGACGGACAGGCCTCTTGTGAGGCCTCTGTGTGCGGCTTGGATGCGTCAGGGTCTTAGTTGAGATGGGTTTGTTTTCGGTTTTGTTTCTGTCGTTGTTGCTATGCGGCCCTCAGGCCTGAGGGACTTCAGTCTTGCTAGGGCTTCCTTGGGCTTAGTGTGGCAACTGGTTGCCGGAGGGCTTTCCCTCTGAGCCTGACCCTCAGGCCTGGATCTGTGCACTCCCTCCCCTCAGTGGTAGTCGGAGGTTGCTTTTGATCCAGTGCTGGGTGGCCTGGTGGCTATAGCTGGGCTGCCCACTCTGCTCTCCCTCCTCACTCAGCCTCAGGCTCAGGCAGGCCTGAGGCTCTTTCAGTAATCCTGCCCATGGCAACCGAACCCTTGGAGCTGCATGTGAGTCAGGTTCCTGCCTGTTTCCCAGCCACAGGGGATCTGTAAGGATCAGGACGCTGCTTGCTTTCCTGTCCTCCATGGTCTCTTTCCCCCCTTTTTTCCCCAGCTGCAATGGCTCTTCCCTGCGCCCTGAGGTCCTTGGGGTTAGCTTCACTTTGCAGTGGTTCTGGAGTCTTACCCCACTCATGAAAATCTCAGCATTCAACCAAATATTCAAGTGTTCTCCACTCTAGGTACCTGAGGTGCTCTCTTCTCTCTGTGCAGCTCACTCCTTTCTGGACCACCAATTCTGGCCTCCTCAGCCTCCCACATCTGATTTGTATCTCCAGAGTTCAGTGAGACACTGGGCTCTGTGGGAGCTGCCGTCTCTGCACTGAGTCTGGAAGGCTGCCTCTGGGTAGGGGGGATCTCAGGTCGCTGCCCTTGCTAGCTTCTCATAAGTGTTTCAGTTCAGCACACCACTCGCTCCATACATTTTGTTCAGTTTTCTAGCTGTTGATGGCAGGAGGGCATTACCACAGCAGTTAATCTTTCAAGAGTGGAGACAGAAGAAACAGATGCATGTTCTCTTTATATATAAAAGTAAATAGATGAAAAACAAAAATCTGCAAATCTAACCTTAGTCTGCCTTCCTGAAAACACATCCAGACTCCCCAGAGTCCAAGTCACTAGAGGAGCATGGGAGCCTCTGCACTGCCAGAAGCTCCTGTTCTAAGCTCTGGTGGTGCAGCCGCACCCCCACCCCTCATGCCAGGCGCGACTCATTCATGCCGTCCTAGTTCCTCGGACCCTGGGCCACCTTCTCTCTCCTTAGCCTTGCCAATTCCCTCTCACTCCTTGAGTCTCCTCCAAGAAGTCTTCCCTGACTCCTCCTGGGCCTGCAGCTTCTGGGTTGGTCAGGAACCCCTCTCCAGTCATCTGATACTATCCTCTGCATGTCCTTTCACTGCACTTGATACATTGTGAAACCTGTCTGATTATGTAGCTGCTCTCCTCACTAGGCCTTATTCTTTGAGTACAGATCTGTGGTTTGTTAATCTTTAGATCCAAAATGCCTAGTATGTATTAGTTAGGGCAATGCCACATAATGTAACAAATACCCCCAAATGCAGGAAGCTTAACACAATGAAACTTTATTTTTAACTCAATTCACAGATAGTTGAGTGTGTTCCTGGTCATCAGAAGAGTGGAGTCTTTTCCATGCCGTTCATCAGTCCAGGAACCCAGACTGACGTGGAATCCGCTATCTTCAGCTCCCGGTTTCCAGCGTCACCCAGGAAACCACACGAAGCCTTTAGGATGGAATGTGGAACCCCCTGCATGGAGGTTTTCATGGCACAGGCCTGGGAGAAGCATAGACCACTCTGCAGTAGTCCATTCCCAAGAACCGGTGCACATGTTGGAGGCGAGGTGAAAGGCAGCTGAGAAATGTGCAGGGCTCAGTGTCCCAGGGGCAACCACCTCCGCAGGACTGGCGTGGGAGGGGGAGTGCGTCGTGGCCTCCAACTGGGTTCCCTTCTCCACCACACGGCACAGAGTGGGCACTCAGAACATTGCTTAATGAATGAAGCCCATTTCATTTCAGTGTCATGACTCTGGGAGAGTTTCTTAAATATTTTCACATGCTGAAGCAACTGCAATTCTGGGGTCATTTGTGGAATACTATATTTATTGATGTAATTTTTCATTAAAATTATGTTATAATCATAAATATAAACAGTTTTTTAATTTTTAATTTTATTTTTTTCTAAAAAACTGATTTAAGTTTAATACATTAAAACCATGTAACACTTTTATATTGCATTTGCCATTTCTGAACAATACAAAGTAGAGGCAAATAGAGACATTGCATAATAATGTTGATTCCCCATTCCTTTCCTTAAGACCCAGCCCTCCCTCAAATATTCCCTCCCACCCATTACAGAACTCTATCCATAATAAAACACTTAAATACTTCACAAATAGTAAATTACGAAAAAATAGCAATAATTGTTTCTTTCCTTCTTGTAAAAAAGAACATGGCAACAAAGACAGGCAGCCAGAAACTGGCTGAGGGTGTCTAACATGGACAGTTATTTGGGGTATGGACTAACCTACTATCAAGGTAGGGTGGGATGGAGAAGGGATAGAACAGGAATTCAACAATCTGCCTGAGATATCAGGCCTCCTTCCTCCCCTAACAAGAGTGGAAGGATCAGATGGGAAACCACAACTCTTGTAGATGGGAGGAGAGGGCACACGCAGCCCCCATTTCCAACCTCCCTGCATGAAGTCAGGGAGTAGGACATGTGGCACAGCAATGACTTCACCGAGGCAAGAATCTGCTCTCTCCTCATGAGTTTAAGAAGATATCTGTGGCCGAGTGCGGTGGCTCACACCTGTAATCCCAGCACTTTGGGAGGCCGAGGTGGGCGGATCACGAGGTCAGGAGTTTGAGACCAGCCTGGCTAACATGGTGAAACCCTATCTCTACTAAAAACACAAAAAATTAGCTGGCCATGGTGGCAGGCACCTGTAATCCCAGCTACTTGGGAGGCTGAGGCAGGAGAATCGCTTGAACCCAGGAGGTGGAGGTTGCAGTGAGCCAAGATCACACCACTGCACTCCAGCCCAGGGGACAGTGTGAGACTCTGTTTCAAAAAGAAAAGAAAAGATTTGCTAGCCTGGTAGATATGGACTGCCTGTTAAACAGACAGAGGTGTCTCCACCTTAGCTCCACAAGCAGGAGAGCACTGTTGGAAAAGATGGGAAGAGCAAAGAAATCTCCTCTGGAGAATGATCTAAAATTCATTTGATAAGTCTTCATATTTACAAAAACAACCAGAATATATTTCAAATTGCAAAACAGTAATAATCATTACACGCTGGCAGTGAGTAGGATTCTGCCTAGGAAGAGCTATGATCTCCCAGCCCACGGCTGCCCCATGTTTTAACAAAAGGGGTAAAGATTACCCCATGTCCCACTCTCCCCATTCCTCCAGCCTTAAGAAATTCATCAAGAAAGAAGGAGTTTAAAGAGGAACTGTCCTGGCAGAGCAATCACCACACTTCTCTTCACAAACACCAGGTTCTTCTGAGGGAATCCTATGACTAGGCATCTCGTTGACACTTTTGGGATTTTGATCTGAAACTGGCTTGAAATTATGTGCTGTGCATATTTTTCCCTTATTCAGGATAAAAAGAAGAAGAAAGTTGGGAGGTGGTTAAACACCTTTATCCCCCCAAAACCTTTACAGAGATTACAGAGATCAGAGAGAAAGAACTGAGGTGGGTATAATGTGCCAGCTAGTCTGTCCTGAGGAAATTATGAGTACAGCTCCTGGTGAAAGATGAGGGGAAAGAAAACTGCCAAGTCCAGCCATCCCATTCCCAGCATGAAGAATGGGGGTCTGAAAAAGCTCAATTGTGAAAGCCAAGGTTAGCCCGTTGAAAATCCATCCACCCAATTCTGGAGTGGAGGGGTTGCTGCAGTCCTCAACTGTCTGAGGCACTAATGCCCATTCATGAGGAAGGGGAAAGAGACTAGGTTCTTCTTCAGGAAGAAGATGGAGAGCTCCCCTCGCTTCCTTTTTGATGGGCAAGTAGAAGAAAACTCAGTATTGCTGGGGCAAGGGCTGACATCTTGGGATCACAGAGATGGCAGAATCTTGTTTCAGGCCTTCTGAGTCTTTGTGCTCAATGGGTGAACTCTTACTCTGCAATGTCAAGCTTTTCCAAGGTTGTACTTGTGGTCAGCATTTGCAAAGTCTCTCCAACCACAGGTGAGAAACTGGGGTCAGGAATAGGTGAACCATCACTGATTTCCTTTAAAGGTGGAGTCTGAGGTAAAACATCAGGACAACCAAGGTGAACACCTGGCTCCACTTCCGCCTTTGTTGTGGTTTGTGCCTTGTGTTCCCCTGAGACCGATGGCTGGTAAGTAACGCAGGAGTTGTCACTGGAACCTGCTCGCCCAGAGAAAGATGAGCCAGACTGAAACTTTTTGGAAGGGGAAGGCTTCAAGGGGATCTTCTTCTTTTTTTGAGACAGGGTCTCACTCTTTTGCCCAGGCTGGAGTGCAGTGGCGCAATCTCGGCTCACTGCAACCTCTGCATCCCAGGCTCAAGCGATTCTCCTGCCTCAGCCTACCAACTAGCTGAGGTTACAGGCATGTGCCACTACTGCCTGGCTAATTTCTGTGTGTTTAGTAGAGATGGGGTTTCACCATGTTGGCCAAGCTGGTCTTGAACTCCTGACCTCAGGTGATCCATCCGCCTTGGCCTCCCAAATTCCTGGGATTACAGGTGTGAGCCACGGCACCTGGCCGGGATCTTCTTAAATGCTGTGTTGCACATGAAGCATTGGAACCATTCAGTGTAGAAGCCTGGGCGATGCACTGAGACAGTGTCCCCATCACATACCAGGGCTTTCCGAGAATGCTCCAGCTTCTTAAACCTGTAAGACTGTAGAATGTCAGTGATGCCAGCACAAAGCAGGATCCTCTCCCCTCTACTATTCTGGGCAGGGATGCCACCTGTATGGTCATCAGTCTCCATGGGGCTGCCCCGTCAAGCCTCTCCCTGGATGGATTCCATGGCTGTGGAATACAGAGCCCTTTGGGGGGCTGATCTTCGAGTGTGAACGGAGCATCGTGTTTGGCTGCTTAAGGGCTCTCGTGCATGATCTATGCTGTGGATTGACATCAAGAGGCTATAGTCCATTATCTCAAAGATCTGCAGCACCAAACAGTTACGCTGTAGGGTCTTACAGACAGCATTGTACATGTCAGCATCCAAAAAAAAAGACCATCGGGATGTCTTGTAAGAATAGGTTTTTAAACGCAAGTCCTTTTGGTTATCAAACTCAGACATTGAAATGAAAGTGCAGTTATGTCATTCTCCCCCTTTAGATTATGTATTCATCTCTTGAAACTTCACTATATGCCACAAGTAGATATATATTAAACTAATAATACCGCATTGGGCACTATATCTCTTACCGTAAACCATAATGATATATGTCTAATTAATAACTAATGTTACTTCTTTAAATAAATAAAAATTTCTGACAACTCTATCAGCCCACTCTTTGTCCCTTTGTTTTTGTCTTTACAACTCCTCTTGCAAATACTGCTAATCAAAGTGTAGATTCCAGGCAACTTGAGTCTTTGCTCCCAGGTTATAATCCTTAAACTTCACCCAAATAAACTGTCTACTTACAAAAAAAAAAGAATAGGTTTTTAAATGTGGGAAGAGGCTTCTCTTGCTCTTTCTGGGAAGCCTGCTTTTTGTAGGTTGAACCTTTGAAGTCATATTTGGTATGCATTTTGACCAGTCTTAGTAAGAGATTCTTCATCACCACAATCCGCATGTTCTTGCCGCCTGCCTGAACACAGCACAGTCCATAGAATTTAGGCAGCAAAGTCCAAGGGTTCTGGTTGAGGTCGATGTGGTATCCTGGAAGCACTTCTGCAGAAACTCCGCCTCTTTATGTTGGGCTGTTTTAATAGTGAATTCATCGTGGATGGACACATATAACAGGGAACCATCAGCTCCAGAGCTACTGAGTTCAATCAGTGGCTCACTGCAGAGGGGGTACAAGTCGTCATCAGGGCAGATACCAAATAGCTCCTGAAAGTAGCAGAAGGCAACAGGTGTATAGGTCTTGAAAGGAAAGTCACTGCAGTGATGAGCAGGGGTCAGGCTGCTCCCTCCACGGGGGAAGAAGATACTCTCCACCACGCAGAAATCTTGCATGAGGACATCACCCTCTGGCGTGGGACCCAGGCTCCCCACAGTGTGAGTAATGCCCAACTGGATAGCACATTTCAGGGTGATGAGGTCGTCTTTCTATAGGTTGTCTCTCCTGAGGAATCAACACCTCGATGGCCTATTTTCTTGATGGGCATGCCCGAGGCACAAGGCACCTCAGACGCCATGGGTCTCTTGATTCCAGATGCTGAGGAGGAGGTAGAGGAAGCAACCCCTGGATCAAAGGATGAAAAACTGACCGCGGAGGAGGCCCTGAGGAGGCCGACCGCCATCTTGGCAACCCCTCCCCTCAGCGGCCTGGCCTCTTTGAATCCGGCTTTTCCTCTGCTCTATTGAATCTTCCTTCCCCAAGTCCCTTCACAGAACCTGCATCTGGGCCACCTCCCCGCCGCCCCGCGCGCCCCCTCAGACGCATGGAGCCGGCTCTAGACCAGCTCAGGGCCGCCCCAGTCGCCTGCCCTGGGGAGAACTCCCGCCTCGCAGGCCTTTGGCGATTTTACCTGCTCTCCGCAGGAGGCACTTTACCCTTTCACAAAAGACTAAGCCCCAGCTGGCTGCCGGTCGGCGTCCGGACCAAGCCACACCTGGAAAAAACGGGGCATGAAAAGCCCCAGCGGAGCGAACGCCCCCGCTCCGTCCTCCGGCCACGGCCTGTTTATGGCCCAACCCGGCCGCTCCACTCTCCACACGGGTGGCCCAGAAAAATCAGACCACTGCAGTAATAGGTTTTATTATGAAATTACAATCATGAGCCTGGATATCCACTAAAAAGCAGTCAAATCAAACATAATTAATTTAATTAATTTAAATTAATGTTTATTCACTCATTCGCTGTCCATCTGCTCACACTTGCTCACACACTGGTAATAGCAAGCGCCAAAGGCTTAAGAAAAAATAGTGAGAGAAAAATAAAATTGAGATGCAATATGCAAATCACTTGCTCACTATGTGTTCCAAGGGAAGGACAATCACTGCTCGTCCTGGGCAGAGAGCCAATGTTCCCTAGGACTACAGCTGAAAAATCACTGGTTTTGCGGAAAGTTGGGTCCTAGGAATTGGGATACAGGACTGGACATTTTTAAACGGGAGAAAAATAGAAAGTACGCAGCACAGCCAGTGACATTTGAGGAGCACAGGCATGAGCGGAGGGTGCACCTGGAGACTCAGTGCTGGCCTAAGGTCCTGGCCAAGTGCACACAGATCCTCACCTCTATCTCTGCCTGAGCCTCTGTCCTGAGCCTCAGTCTTTAGTCAGTAACTGCTTGCTGGCCGTTTCCACCTGCATGTCCAGCCATGATTCAAACACTAAAGCTACTCCCGAAGCAGCGCACCCTCCAAATACCCCATTTCAGGAAACAGTGCTGGGACCTTCCATCCTGCTAGTCAGGCAATCATGAGCTTGGGCTGTTCCCATCCCTTCCCCTCTTGCCCAGAGTCAGACACCTCACCCTGACAACTCTTGTTAGTTAACAACTCTCTAGTCAGTCTCTTTCTTTCCCATTCTTTCAGTCATCAATGTAGTCCTTGTCCTCTGATCCTGCCACTCAACGTGTGTGACAGCATCTCCTGCTTGGGTTTTCCCTCTAATCAAGTCTATATGCTCCCATCATATTCTCAGAATGCACAGTAACAAATTGAAGATACTGAGATACCTGCTTCACTGCATATAATTCATTGTTTCCCAAAATTTTAAATCTATGGGTCCTCCCTTCTTTTTGGTGGACACTTATTACTAACTCAATGAACAAGTGTTTTACAGAACACCCTTTGGGGAATGTGTTCATAGCACAAAGTCCACACGCTTTTGTTTGACACTGAAGGCTTTCTGCAAACCTCCTGTATCTCCTGCTCCAGTGTTCTCTCTCATTATTCCCTTTTACTTACGTTCCTTGAATGTGCTACACACAGCCTCCATGTGTGTTTCTGTGTCCTCCATGACCGAGGAATATCGTCTCTGTGTTTCTGGGGTTACTTAATGCTCCGTCTTACCTCAAAGTCCTGGCCCTCTTCACTTCTTCCTTAACAGGACCCCTGACAGCTCAATCACCCAGGAAACGTCTTTCTGCTGATTCATGTGTCACTCGATTTCTGGGCCACTCATGGCACTTTGGGGAACTCCTATTGGTAGAGATCATTTTGTCTCCATCAGGGGCTAGTAGCTCTTCCTCACCAACTCAGCCTGACCTCTGCTCTTGCTGGGGACGCAGACATCTCAAAGATTCTATCATATCTTCCATCTGTCCCACTGTGCAATCTGCTCCTCCTCTATGGAGGCCTTTGGCAGGCCCACCATATTCTAGCTCAGCTCCCATCTGTACCCTGCCCAGGATATGGAATATTTCTGGTTTCTTTCATAGCATGCCACACAGGAGCCGTGGGAAACTTAAGACTAATGACTCTCTCTTTGCCCAATCACTATCTTTATTCTGTTAGAATAACACACATTGGCTGTAAAATGAAGGAGATTCCAAGAATTCTTTTTTTTTCTTTCTTTTCTTTAGAGACAAAGTCTCACTCTGCTGCCCAGGATGGAGTGTGATGGTACAATCATAGCTTACTGCAGCCTCAAATTCCTGGCTCAAGTGATCCTCCTGCCTCAGCCTTCTGAGTAGCTAGGACTACAGGCGTGCACTTTTTTTTTTTTGGTAGAGACAGGGTCTTGCTATGTTGCCCAGGTTGGTCTCTAACTCCTGGGCTCGAGTGATCCTCCCACCTCAGCCTCCCAAAGCACTGGAATTACAGGCCCGAGCTACTGCACCTGGCCCATTTCCAGAATTCTAAATGGGGATGGGGCACACATCCCTATGCATCTAGCATCATTCTCAGCCTGTCCAACAGCCTCCCTGGGCTCTGTCATTTCAGTCTGCACTGCAAACAGCAGTGGAAGCCAAGATACATTGCTCCAATGTCTCTCTTCTCCTCCTTCCCAGTCTCCAGGCCAAAGGGCTCTCTTTTCTTCCCCTGCTTGCAGGAGGCACTTTGTCTGCCTTTTCTCTTCAACGTGGATTTGCCCCCCTCTCCTCCATGATTTCAAGAAGACAGAAGGACAACTGGAGGACATGCTCTTCACAGAGGCAAAGGATTTTTTTTAAAGCTATTAGCTTAATATTTTCAAAATATTAATGTGTAACACATATGGCTGTGTTTTATAAATATAAAGCTTGTAAAAATAGAAGGGCTATAAATATTATTAGTAATTACTTGAAGAAATTGAAAGTGAAGAGAAAAATGTTAAAGACAGCCTTGACTTTTGCCCAAGTCAGCCACTTCTGTGCTCTGGGCCCAGCGAAGACAGCAGAGGATCCAAATCCATCCTCCAATCACTGCAAAGATCTTAGAAGGGTGGTGGCTGATGAGCAGGATTGGCAATCCAGTGAACCCTGTGAGTTCACTGTCAGCTGTGGAGAGGATGCTTCTCTCCATCGTAATTGTTGTTTATGAACTTCCCACCCCAGGTCTAGGGTCTGCCAGGGATTGGCTGCATGCTTCAGTTCTGAGAGGTCCACACTGAAGAGTCAGAATGAGCCTCTCTGTCCCTGGTTTATCACAAAAACCAAGTGTTTCTCCCTGATATGGGATCCTCCTCCTGAGCCTGACCCATCCTCAGCACCCCAACTCACTACAGAAGCCAGAAATTCTAATGCCCAAGCAAAACAGAGATTCGGGCCAAAATATGATCTAAAGTCAAGGCTCAAGTTTCTGAAGAAGTAGATTTGTTTTACTAAAATTAGCATCTTCCAAATTAGATCATAATCTGTAAAGCATTAGCTGTCACAGCCTGAGCCTGAATTTGGGTTGCTTGGTGAGAGGTAGTCAGCCCTTCTCAAAAACCGACTGAAGTTTTGTAGGGGTATGGGGCTTTGGGTGGGCAAATCCTGATGTCGACCTTCCTCTCATAAAAGAAGACTCAGAAAGGTCTCAAGCACAGTCTTAATCAGCCCCCAAGTGCAGCGGCCACCTGACAGATTAGTCATCCTTTAATTAATGACCTCAACGTGCACTGTGTTTGAGTGGGTGCCAGGCAGTGCCCTAGGAATGCCAAGCTGAGTAAGACAGGGCCTCTTCTCCGGAACGCTCACATCTGATCCTAAACAGAGACATACAATTCCAACAGTTAAGTGCTCTTATAGAGGGAAGCACGGGGCAATTTCCTGGACTCTGCTCCCACAGCTTTTATATAACACTGAAGACCAAAACCCATGTTGAACTCCGCCTCCACAGAAACAAACCATCTCATTGACTTTATCCATCTCAATCCAATACAAATCCAGGAGTACATGAAGTTCAGCTAACATGGAGCACTTTCTTTATTTGGTGTTTTATCTGAGTTGACATTCTTCTATTTTTGGAACACTTGGACACATTTTCGAAATTTTTGTTAGTCAAACAAATTATATTCAGGGATTGAATTCCAAGGCTGGTGACCCCCCCACTGCTGAGTCGACCTGAGGAATCATTAGAACTGCCCCTTTCTCCAGGGAACCCATGAAAACTTCCTCAGGGTCACAGATTCTCTTACCAGGGCCTCTAGCACAATTCTAAAAATTCAGCAGCCACCCTTGCCATTCAAAAGCCTGTATTACCTCAGAAATGGGCAGGTTGAGAAGCAACTTGCAGGCATGTCTCTGTCACAGTCCAGGATGAGGGACGGAGGTCCATTGCAAACCCTGGGCCTGCAATGCCCTTAGGTGGAGATTCTAGGCCTCCTTGGAGGGTGACCAGCATAGCCGCATTAACATGACACCTCGAAGCTGGAGGAGAGAAGGAGAAGGCTACTCCAACCATGATGAGCCCAGGTCTCTTTCAGTACTGGCTGGCATCAGATGGATTTGTTAGAGTGTCTTCCTCCGGGTTACCCATAGCTGATCAGGAGCAGGGAGCTCTGTGTTAACCTCTGTCCTCTCAAAACACCTGAGGAATTGACCTCCTTTCCTGTCTGCTCCCATAGTGACTAAATCAATTATAAAGAAATTAAGAGGGAGCCTAGGGGCCTCAAAGAAAGCGGCAAACAGCCCCTCACTCTGGGCCAGGCCTGCTCCGAATCTCCTGCAGGCATTTATGTGTCTTCAAAGCCCTCTAATAGTCAATCCATCATATGCTTAACATAAACTGTTATTCTGTACTGTGTATAGTATACAGATATAAAATCCTAAATCATATTAAACCACAAATCATTAGCAGATGGCTGTTTAGCTGTCACACACACACAGTGAGTGGGAGTGTCCTCACAGCTGGCAGACACTTCCAGGATGGATGCCACCTCCCTCCTAGCTTCTACCCTTCCCAGGGCACCCGTTTCTCAAGTCATGGCCCAGCCCTTGCCTGGCTGTCCTCAGAACGTCCTGCCCTGTTGCCCTAAGACAGGCAGAAATCCCATCTTCTCCTTCTGAAGCTGGAGGAAAGAAAGCACATGCAAATTCTAGAACACTCCAAGTCGTAACTCTTTACAAGTCTTGCAGAAATTTTTATACCTGACTCATTCTTGTAATCTCATGACTTATCAGGAATTGGAAACGAACTACAACTAAGTATGAGGGGTTAGGAACAGGAATCGGAGGCTCCTGTAGAGATGAAATGAGGGGACAGGGGTGCCATGGGCAGGTGATGGGAGGAAGCTCAGCCAGGAAGAGGTAAGAGTTAACTGAAATCAGGCATTCCGGCAGGGGAGCAGAGACTCGGAGGCACGAGGACTTGGGAGTTCTCGGTACAGGTAGCAGGGGTCAATCATTGACTTGGGGAGGACCAGACTTCCTGGCAGGGGCCCAGCTAACTGGATAGAGGTGAAGATTGAGTTCAGGAGCAAAGCTGCCAGCACCAGTGAGGTCTGAGCTGGTAAAGATTACTTGGCTCACCTCTGAGTCAACTAAGGTAGACTCTTGAGTTCTTCAAGTTCTCCAACTCTCAGCCTCCTTCCCAGGTCTCAGAGCAGAGCACAGACTGAAGGTGAACTCAAAGACTCAAGTTGTTTGCAAAGCACGGCCTTCAGATCAGGAAATGGGTCAGGTCATGACAGTTTTACAATGTTTTGCTTGCTGCAAGAATTCACAGTGTGTCATTATTAGTGTCAGACATCAAAATGGAGCCTCCCTTGCCTTCCCTGTGTATTGCAATAAAGACCATTCTCATTTCTCTAAATTTGCTCTTAATAACCATTAGTGAATGCTATATGGCACTTGACATCATAGCAGACACTTTTAGGTTGGTAAACTATGTTTGAAGAGAACATTTCTCTTATCCTGGCCAAGCCTGTGGGGAAAATTTTGTTCATCATGTGTCCAGAACTAATTCTTGATGCCAGGACCAAATATATTAATGATCAGTGCTTCCTTCTCAAAGACCCGCATCCTTTATAATATGTTATAATGTGTTATTTTGGCAGGAATGATTACTATTCCAACGTGGAGCAGTGGCTCTCAAGCTGGAGAGAGGATCAGGACCCCCAGGAAGGCCAGTTAAAATGCAGGTGGCTGAGAAAGTACCCCAAGTTTCTGATTCAGTAGGTCAGGGTGGAGAACTTGGGCAAGGTCCCAAGGGATGCTGATGCTACTGGGCTGAGAACCACTCTTCAAAAACCTCTGCTATGTGGAGAGTGGGTGGGAAAACTGAGTAAGGTGGACAAGCCACACCGAGGACGCAGCTGCAGACAGAGGCCAGCCTGAGCTGCTTTCTGGAGAAAACCCCTACAGCTCAGCAGCCTGGACAGAGGGTTGGAAGAGGTGAGTGGACATTCTATTTTATTTCTCCACTCATTGTCCACTCATGCCTTGAAGTTGGAAAGAGGTAAATTCAGGGGACATAAAGACCTGAGGACTGTTAACCTATCAAATAAATTACATCAACAGAAACCACATTAGCTGTATACACAGACTCAGAAAATTAGAATACACATATGAATGACAGATTCCCAGCAGAATAGTAAGGGAATCTAGAATGTTTCAATAAATCTAGCCTTCAAAACTATTATAAGAAGAGTATCTGTCTGTCCATAGTGTGTCTTGTGGGGAAACTGATGTAGACAAGATGTAGACAAGATTCGGTCATTGGTCTGACCGAATGTGACCATCATGCTCTTAAATTTGTATCAGTCATTGTCTGGGAGAACGAAAATATACTAGCATCCTGGATGCTTTGATGAAAAGAACATAATCACTTTTCTGTATCTTGGGCTAGACCAAGCAGGAACTTTACTTGTCTTAATCCCTTAAAATTTTGTTTGTTTTCGTTTGTTCATTTGTTTGTTTTAGATTTAGGGCCTCACTATGTTGCCCAGGCTGGTCTTGAACTCCTAGGTTCAAGTAATCCTCCCACTTCAGCCTTCCACGTAGCTGAGACCATAGGCATAAGCCACAGCGCCTGGCTTGTCTTAGCCCCTATTTTGTCCAAATATCTGCCACATAGAATGCACTTAATATATACTTTTAATATATGCTTTGGTCTATAGTTTTCTTATGATGTCTTTGTCTGGTTTTAGTATTGGGGTAATACTGCCTCATAGAAAGAGTTAGAAAGTTTTTCTTCCTCTTCTGTTTTCTGGAAGACTGTGTAAAGGATTAATATTAATTCCTCTTTGAATGTTTGGAAGAATTTATTAGCAAAGCCATCTGGGCTTGTACTTTTCTTTGTGGGAAATGTTTTGATTACTAACTCAATTTCTGGTTATAGGTTAATGCGGATTTTTCTATTTCTTCTTAAGTCACTTATGGTAGTTTGTGTTTTTTTCCAAAAAGTACTTTTCCATTTCATCTAAGTTATCAAATTTGTTGGCATAAAATTGATTTTAATCTCACTTTATAATCCTTTTTTATTTCTGTAAAGTTAGTAGTAATGTATCCTATTTCATTCTTGATTTTAATAATTTGAGTCTTCTTTCTTTTTCTCCTGTTCAGTCTCACTAAAAATGTGTCCATTTTCTTGGTCATTTCAAAGAACCAACTGTTGGTTTCATTTATCTTCTCTATTGCTATTCTATTCTCTATTTATTTTTGCTCTAATATTAATTATTCTGTTTTCTGCACTTCTTTTTTATAATTTCTTAAAGTAAAATGTGGGCTTATTCACTTGATCTTTCTTCATTTTTAACATAGATATTTAACAGTTATAAATTTCCATCTAAGCAATGCATTAGCTACATTCCATAAGTTCTGGTGTGTTATGCTTTATATTACTTTATACTGTCTTTGATAGATGTTTTGCTTTGATAGATCTGTTGCTTCTGTAGTATTTTTGAAGAAGCAAAAATACCGATTTGTCTGTAAGCTAAAGCTCTAAGGTCTGGCTGTGGGGCTTCTGCAATGCATTGCACATATTGTACTGAGAGTTCGTGTCTTTGATTTGAGCCTTTAGATTCTGGGATCTGGACAAATGGCCATGGTGAGGACTGGGAACCTAAGTGTGGCCGCAATGCCTGGCCCCATCCTCCCTGACCTAACTGTGCCTACTGGCCATGCTGGAGGGGTCAGACCCTCCAGGAATTCATAGCCTGTCTCTTTCCCAGGCTCTGTATCTGGTACATAACAATTAAAATTAGCAACATCCTAAAAATAAGGGTGACTAACATTAACATTATAATTAGTGTATGTAATTACAACTACTATATAAAAGAGAAATCCTTTTGTATGCAAAGTGTACAAGGAAAATTGGGTGTGTTTTTGGTAAGGAAGATTAAAAGAAAGGCATGAGAATGTGGTGTTTATTGAGAAAAAATAACTTTATCTAGTTTAGAAATTATTTAAATGTTTCAAATTGAAGGGGAAATGATATAGATAAAACTAAATAAATATAGAAAGTTTGGGAAAAAACTTTTAAGAGGTTATAAAAGGCTTATGAAAATCTTTTGTATTCAAAAACTGACAGGGGTTGGGTTGATTTGTTTATAAGTTTTTATTAAAATTAGTTTTAGTATTAATAATACACTGATGCAATGGTAAAATTTGGTTTTCTCTTTTGAACGAGATTTTCATGTAGTAAAAGATTTTTACTCACCTTTTGAGTAAACTTTAAAGAGGGAGGGAAGGAGAGATTGACTTTATTAGGTCTTTCGATTATTTGGAAAACCGAATCTCCTGTCTCTCAAAGAGTAAAAGTTTTGGCTTCTTAAATTTTTTGAATTATCACTTTGACTAAATGAATGACTATTATTTTACAGCAACTTATGATCTCACTTTGGTCAAGTATTGTAAGTCTTCCTTGTTTTAATATCAGATGTTTTAAACCTTTGATATTTGACAAACTTCAAAATCAAATTTCTAAATTCAGTCTTTTTGACTTCAAACTACATTTTGAACATTAGAGCCCTGGAAATCCAAGAGAGACACATTAGACTTACTTGATATATTAAAATCATACAGAAAATATTTTCAAATAAGTGGTGTTTAACTTTCTTTGAGTTATATTTGTATAAATGTGTTGTTAATGCATTCCAGAATTGTATGAGATTCCTAAATTTCTGATGTCTTAGAATATGTTATCAATTATAATTATGGTTGTTACGTTAAATTATTGTAGGCCACAGAAATAACCAAAGTTTATTGTCAATTATGCCTTTAACCATGACCATATTAAGTCTTGTCTACAGTTACTTAATTCTCATGTATTTTTCTGAAAACTCTTTTTAAGCAATTATAACCCTAAAGTGTTGAGTCTTCAAGGAAGTTCACAAAAAGGATGGAAAAGATAAGCACTCTTGAATACCAGTTTCTTGTAACTTTAAAATAATATTATTTGGACTGGGTAAGAAACTAACTGGTTTATAAAACTATTAACCCAAGCAGGACAAGAATTAATTGAATTCCAAGAAAATACTTTGCCAGATTTTCATGCTAAATCAGTCAGTACTGATATTGTTAAGATATGCAATTTGAATATACTTTATGGTCCAAATCAAATTACCTATGATAACCCAAGTAATAGACAGAACTATGCATTTGCATTGGAGTAACAAAATTGGTACTTAAGACAATATAAATCCAATATTTAGCATGGGCTCATGAAGAACCTGAGTGGCCTCCTGGTTCTTCCTGAGTCCTTAAAGGTTTTATTATTAAAAGCTCTGTACTCCATGACTTGTCATGGAAGAGCTAAAATGATCTAAATAGAAAATATATGTATATATTAGTGCGGTGACTTCTAAATTCCTAAAATGGTTTATAACCGATGTTTGGTTTGTCAAATCTGTAATCCTGAGAAGACAATAAAAAATTTAGGTAAATTTTGGTACTTGATATGCCATTTAAACATTTATAGAGGGATTCCATTTAAATGCTATTTTCAGTGCATGTTTACTGGTTGTATAGAAACCTTTGCATGCAAGAAGGCTGATACTTCAATAGCGAAAAGCTACACACACTAGTAAATGTGTTTCCTTCGTGGGGCATTCCTGGATAAATATTTAATGATAGAAGTACTTGTTTCAATGGGTGAGTTGTAAAATGGTTAGGTAAGGTATTACAGATGCAATAATATCAGGCAAAGCTAACTGAATCAACTGGATTGCCTTGGTTAAAGGTATTACAGATTGATGACAATCAGGTCCGCTTCTAGTGGAGAACACAAGTTGACCCTTTATGAAGTAGTCACTGGAAGGCCTGTGCCCCTAATAATAAATCTCATATTTTTTGCTCCTAAACTCTGATTTGTCTAAATGTGGTTAAACTGTCATGCATTATGCCAAAGTATATTTTCACCAGGTGAAGGAAGCTTTCTATGGTCCACTGACAGAGAACAATCGAATCCTCATGATCTAGAACCCGGAGATTGGGTCTTCAAATAATGACATCAGAGAAAGACTGTACTTGCCATCCACACTGCAGCGAAAGCACTGGGGTGTCAAACCTTGGGTCTGTAATCTTACAACTCAGAAAGTCCCCTCCAGGCTCTTGAACAGCACACCCATTGTTGATTTTATGGTAAAGATAACCAGAGAAGTTTCTCCCCCAAAGTAGACGCATTCTAGATGTGGGCAGCTTTCCCAAATTCATGGATCTAGACTCCTCTGCCATCAGGAAACGTACCCCTCTTTTTTTACCTTATGCCTCTGTGAACAATAGAACTTGGAAAGGGGTCTTGTGTGCATCCACAGGGTATACTTTTATTTGTGGTGGATTTCACAGCCAGCCTTATACATGGGCAAACTTATGCCTCGATGGATGGAAGATGAAGGGCTAATGCAGGCTAGGAATTTTAATGGTACTTTTTTTGCTCTAGTCAAACAGAATCAGAACATTGGCCCACTCCTCTTAATACATCAGATGTCAAAAAGAGCACTGCCAGGAGGCCTTCCTCTTTCTGGTTGGATATCATTTTTAAGTCTCCTTTATCATGATTTAAAGTAAATGAGGTAATAATTAGAAATTTATCCCTCATAATAGGTTCTGGCAGATTCTACTACAAAGGCCATGGTTATACAATAGGCTTGTTTAAATTCTCTTTTTCACTATAATTCTTATGTGTACTTGTTCTAAGAAAACTAAAATCATAGTATTTCAAAGGCTACAGATGATTCAACAAGTGCCAGCAGCTACATAGATCAATGACTTGGTTGAGGTCTGATTTTTTTTGGCCACTCTGTGATGCCATCCCAATTTGGCTTTTGGGTGCTCTTAAAATCCTTCACCAAGATGTATTCTCTTTCTTCTCAATGTTGACAAGGCTATTTGGGAATAAGTTTTCCCACAAACAAGGACATCTTGACACTCAGACTTTGATCATGGATGCTTTCAAGAAGAAAGGTTTTTGATCAAAGAGGGAAAATGAGAATGTGTGTGTGTGTGTGTGTGTGGAAAGTATGTGTATATAT
Organism: Nomascus leucogenys; assembly: GCF_006542625.1. Lineage (NCBI taxonomy): Eukaryota > Metazoa > Chordata > Mammalia > Primates > Hylobatidae > Nomascus > Nomascus leucogenys. Next base: position 107,414,285 of record NC_044393.1, on the reverse strand, counting down.
GTGTGTGTATATTTATATGTGTGTATATGTGTAGAAATATGCCTTTTATCTGAGGAATGGGAGCCCTCTTAAACTATTAGGCCTGAAGAGGCATTAACATGAGACAGCAGTCACGTCCTACTTCCCCCAACCCTTGAGCTATGTAATCGTCTCTTTAAATTGCTTGTATTGCCACATACAAATTTAAATTAACCTAACTATGCCACATGCCAGACACCATAAACCACATCCTATAGCTCAACAATGTATAGCCAATCACTAATCAATGTTATTCCTGTAAACCAATAAGAATTCCTGACAAAAACTGTATCAGCCCATCCGTTGTCCCCCTTTTTGTCTTTAAAAATCTGCTTGTAACAAAGACTGAATGAAGCACTCCCCACGGCAACTTGGAAGTGTGTCCCAGGCAGCTGTCCTCAACCATGGCCCAAGTTAACTCTCTATATTAATTTTGCCTCAGCTTCTTCCTTCAGGTCAACAGCTAATGTACTGAATTTTTTATTTCTATCATTCTATTTTTCAATTTCAAAAGTTTTCTTTGGCTCTATTTTACAATTTCTATGTGTTTATTAATATTCTTTATTTGATGAGACATAATTCATGTACTTTTCTTTAGTTCTTCACACCTGGTTTACCTTAGTTCTTGGGCATATTTATAACAGCTGATTTAATGCCTTTCTCTACTAAATCCAATATTTCTTTCATCAGAGACAGTTTCCATTAACTATGTTTTCCTGCTTTGGGCCAAATTTTCTTTTTATTTGGAAGTCTCTTAAGTTTTGTTGAAAACTAAACATTTTAAATAATATAATGTAGCAACTCTGGAAATCAGAACACTCCCTTCTTCACAGAGGCTGTTCTGTCTGTTTGCTATTTGTTTTGTGACTTCCTGGGCTAATTCTGTGGAGCCTGTGATCTCTGTTGTTAAGTGGCCACTGGAGTCTCAGTTGGTTTGGAGGTCAGCTAATCACTGAACATAGATATCCTTAAATGTGTTGAGTCTTCCCACTGCTGCCGTGGGGCTCTGCTTGGTGGAGGTGATATTTCCTTTCCCGCCTGGCAGGCTGTTTACAACCCTGTCTTCTGCATCGCTTCCTGCCTGAGGCAATCATGAGGTAAGAGACTTGGACCCCTGAAGCACACTCGTAGGCCTGTACAACCCTGTACCTGTACAGGACTCTATTCTGGGGATTAGCTTGGAACTTTTCAAAGCCCCTTCTGGTCATCTCAGTCTTCAGACCTCAGATTGTCCTTTTTTTTCTTGTCAGCCTTTTTGTTTATTTGCCCCTAATGCTAGTGTTGCCTCAGGCATCTGTCTGTCACTGATTTTTTTTTTTTTTTCCAATAAATGCTGCAGGGGAAAAGCTGTCCACACTGACTGAGCTCTGAGTCAGGTCAAGTAAAGACAAGCCCTTGAGTGGAGGTTTCCAGGGAACTTCCAGACATGTCTGTGAAAGGAAAATAAAATCTTGGGACCCCAAACTCACTATGCCAAAGGGAACATTGAGTGTGGGTACTGAATCATGTAAAAAAGAAAACTGCTTTCCTTTTGTTCTCAAACAGATGGCTGCAACATCGAAGGCTGCATAGCTCCCCAGGTGGCCTCCCTCACAAATTGCTCACAAGGAAATTCCTTGTAGGCCCTCAAATCTTTGATAATATATATTCCCCCTATAAATCAACTGTAAAACAGAGTTGTGTTGAATCTCACCCTGACAATGTAAATTAACAGCTTGTCTCACAGGTATGGGACAAAGACAAGACTAGAAATTATTCCTCCGCCCACCTTGAGGTAAATGCATATTTGACCTCTTCCTTACACTATACTTACTTCATCTTATGCAAAATGTAGACCTACGGACCATGAGATGAATGCATAGTTGACTTTTTCCCCACTCCTCTCTTTCCACTGTCAAATGTGGATTCAGCAGGCACTAATCGGAGCTTCACAAGAATGCAACTGCTTGCCTCACAGCCTAACTCCTGCTCTTTTCTTCTTACTTCCTTTCCCTCCTGACCACTCTTTCCCCCATAAGTACTGAAGTCCTCAAAACTCTCTTTGGAAAAAGCACAGGCCACAGATCCTACTGTAACTTGTTTTCCTTTTTCCCAGGCATTTCCCCAACTTTGGCAAAATAAACCTTCCAAACTACTGACATCTGCCTCAGACACTTTTTAGTTTACATATCCCATGTCCAATCGCAGAGTACCTGAGGACAGGAGTTGGGGAGCTCAGACCGATGCTACCCCCTTTAGTGGCTGGGAGGCTGCTAATTTCCACAGCAATCATAATTGTGTGGCTGCCAGTTTTTCAAGGCTACTGCAGAGCTGATGGAAGAGTGCTGCAGTAGGAAAAGTTAAAATGCCACAAAGCTGTTAGGAAGATTCAGCATTTTTCTTGAATACAAGTTCTTTGGGTTGTTGCAAGAGTGGTTAATTTCTAGAGTCTTGAAAAGATTTATTCTTACAATTTTTCCAGTATTCATACTTCCTTCGTGGAAGAATGTATTTTTGAGGTCCTTACTCCACCATGCTGTTTAATCTGCAGGTAGACATTTTAAAACAAAGAGCACTTACCTAGTAAAAGGTGTGTAACTACTAAAATGTCTAGTAGTTAGGGACTACTAAATTGGTATAGAAGTAGCAAATATAGAAAGCCTGAAGGGGAATGAAAAAGGCAGAAACTATTAGCTTAAAAGAGAACCTCCCACCACAAGGCTGAGATACAGATCCCTCGGGGAGGGTGTGGCTTCTCCAGGCAGTGAGGACACTTGCTGGGGGTGCAGACCAGGGGGAGTCAGAAGCAAGCACAGCCATGCCTCTGCCCAGCCACCCCCTGGAATCCACACTGAAAGCACGTCAGATGTGAACCCCTTCCTCTTGCTATGGTGCCTGCAGTCCCTCTAGCACCATATTGACAAATCCTCACATCACCAGCTGGCAAAACAGACATTTACACTGTCCCGCTCCAGCACCACAAAACAAAGCCAAGAAAAGGGAACGTGGAGCATAAAGGCAATATACTGATAATGGGCACTGCACCTCTTGATAATATACTGATAATGGGCACTGCACCTCTTGATAATATACTGATAACGGGCACTGCACCTCTTGATAATATACTGATAATGGGCACTGCATCTCTTGATAATACACTGATAACGGGCACTGCATCTCTTGGTAATATACTGATAACGGGCACTGCATCTCTTGATAATATACTGATAACGGGCACTGCACCTCTTAATAATATACTGATAACGGGCACTGCATCTCTTGGTAATATACTGATAATGGGCACTGCATCTCTTGATAACGGAAATGCAATCCTCTGTAGTGCATCCAGCTCCAGCCCCTCTGCCACCCATGCAGAAGCCAGCAATCTATAGGCATCCCCAAAATGGAAGCTTCTTTATTCAAATGACATCTAGTCTTATCAAGACCCAAGTCCATTTGATCCAGGAAGCCTTTACCCTGTTGGTAGACTTTCACATTTTCTTATGCTCATCTGGTAGGTTCTTTGAATGTGTGAATTTGTATTTATATTAGTATTCTGTATTTTAAACCTGAATAGCTGGCAGCCTAAAGTTGGTGAGCTTTCAATTCAATAACAGAATTGGCCACTTAGTGAAGCATATTTTATAGTCTTGGAGATTGATTCGGACTGATTATATTTGGGCGGTATGACTAGGTCCTTGAGCTGCTATCTTCAGTTCCAAAATGTAACCAAGTTGCCAGCTGCTCTTCCTTATAGGAAAGAGCTACAGGGCAGAGTCAGGAGCCACATGGCAGCTGCAGGCAGCAATGTCCCATCCCGCATGCTCACAACTGGCTCCCAGGGCGTCTCGCAGGAAACCTCCTGGTAGAATTTTTTAATAACTGTTTATTTGAGAAGTGATCTTCCAAAACGGCTGCCTAACTGCATGTTTATTTATAAAACAAAGAACTGACTTGGGGAAAACATGACAACTAAAAACAGTTTGCCTTAGGATACTGTAAAGAACAATCATTTGAATTATTTTTCCTGCAGGACTTTTGGAGGCTTCAGAGAGCAGACAATTGCCTCAGAAGTAATGTGCGGTGAATATCCTTGTCATCCTGGTGGTTTCATTGTGGATTCCCTTTATTCTCCACCTAAGAATATGATGAAAGTCACCCTAAAGTGACATTGGAATTTAAAGATGAAAAGTATTATAAAGTGCAATTTTCTGGAATGTGAAATGCCAGCAACAGAGAGAAGAAGGAGCAGAAATAAAGCCACTTCAGAGCACAGACACTAATCCAGATCAGTGGGAGCCACGTTGCCACATACGCGTTTTAATCAGCCGGGAACCTCTGCTTTTGAGGAGCAAATGGTCAGTCTTGCTGGGGCTGTAGATGGGGCATAAGAAGGGAAAATCAAGATTCGAAATGATGCAACATGGCGTTTCTCCAATTGCCAAGATTATTCTGTAACCAGAGTCTGAGGTATTCCAGGGAAATGTACCTCTTTGAGGACTTGCCAGGAGATTATTTTCACCCTTAAGGTAGAATCACAGACAGAAACTTTTGTTCCATAGTGTCAGAGCTGAGGTAGCTGTGACCCCCACTGCTCTGAGGCATGGTCTCCCACAGAGGGCCCCTGAGTCCCTCTGCCTTTCCCATTTCCAGCAGTGGATGTTGGGCGTGTGGCTGCCTCACAGCTCACAGGTCAGCAGGCCGTGTCCCTCCAGAACAGTTTGCAGGTTTCCAGATGGTGTGAGCCACTGGGAACATTGGACACCTGGCAGATAAATTCCAAAAAGAAGAGGCACGGACAATGAAACTTTTCTAAGATTTAAAACCATTGGTCTCAGTTGACGTTATCCCCTCTTAAAGAGAGGATATAGATAACGCTGCACTTTTGTTTCCTTATCTGCTCAAAAGGGGGGTGAATTAGGGATAGGCCAAGGGTCCATGACTGCCCATGACCAAAGCCAGCTTGCTTTTCCCTTTACAAATTGTGGCCTAGGACAGTTTTGTACAAACAACAAGGCCAGTTTGAGGCATGGAGGGTAACACAGGCCTGATCACTGTGAGTATCTTACTTCATGGGCAGCTGGGTTTTGAATAGTCCCATCTTCCTTACCTTTATAGCAGGCAGGCTCCATGCCCAGCTTTTATAGCTCCCTCCTGGGAAACACCCCCTACCTATCACTCCATTGGTACAGCTGGACTTGTGGACGAGAAACGACCCCTTGGAAAGTGCAGAGTTCTGCACGCTCAGTCTGCATTTCGTCACCCATGCTTGCTTTATGCTCTTCACTTCCACGTTCAAATGGCAGTGCCATGCCTGCAAATCTCATCATGTTCCGTTTGAGTCTTTTCTCCCCATGGACATTAAACTCTCTATGGAAAATATGTTCTGCAAAAACTGTATCTCCTCACTTTTAAAATTAGCTGAGAAGTAGAAATAATAGCTTTCCATTTTTATTCTTCAAAGAGATATAGCACTTGGCCAATTCAAGGGTAGAAACTCTCTCTTAATTGCTTTTTTGGGCCTATAGTAACTTCAAATTGAGACTATCCTCAAAGACATGTGGGCTTAGGAACCAAAAATAATTCTGTTTTCAGCAATCACCACTTCTGAGCAAACTCGGATCTTTATACAGGTCTAATGGCAAAGGACTATAGAGTCCATGGGGAATCACATCTTTTAAATGTCTGAAAGAGTATTAATGCCTAAATTACTAATAATTATAGTCAGCTTCCTTTGAAGCAAAGACATTGAATGCAGAGGAGAGAAAACATACCATAAGGGTAAACCGTCTTTGCACTTGGCTCCTTATCAAGACATTGAATGCAGAGCAGAGAAAACATACTGCAAGGCTGAGCCATCTCTGCACTTGGCTCCTCATCTGGTTTAAGAAAACTGTCTCAAGGCCAACCTAATCTTTGGGTTGAAAAGAGGCATTTTAGGAAAAGATAGCAATTTGGGTTGCCTGTGGGACGTTGGTTCCTTCATGGATCTAGTGTCAAGCTGCACACACCCTTGTGAGTTATATTCACATCACCATGTGACACCCACAGAGACACTTCCCTCACACAGACTGATAAAAACTCCATGTTGGGCCAATTTTTAATCTGCACCCTATAAATTCAAATTCCATGTGTAGTTTGGCTTAATACAACCAGCCCACCCCGTGGCTCTCTTTGGCCAGTTAACTCCACTGGCTTCCAGGGAATTCCCGCAAATCTTCCCAAGGCAGGGTCTTCTATCCCAGGCCCCACCAGCATCTGCCTCCACCCATCTGAAGCCATTCCTTCTCCTTTCGGGTCCTCCTGCTAGTAGTTAGCATTAGGGAGGTCTGCTCAGCACTACAATCGTGGGGTTCTTTCTTTGAGGCTTATGTCATTCTAGCCTCATTACAGGAAAAACAATTGTTTTTCCTGTAATGAGGATATAGTTATCCAGCTTTCAAGGGCTGTGGTCGGGGTGAGTGAGAGGTAGTAGTGGGAAAACAGCACCTGCCTGTCTGCTTGGCCTCCGCAGGACAGTCCTATAGCTTAAAATCACTTTCATGTGTCATTTGTTATTCTTCAGGACTGACATTTGATTTGAAAAATTTACTTCCTTCCAATTAATCTTATATCTCCTTAGAGATTTTTTTTTTGCAAATATATACCATAATTTTGTCCTCCCTAAGCTTACTTTAAAAGTAAATTAAAAAGACAATCAACTAACAGGTACTTATTAAAAACTTATTTTATGGGAAATATTGCTATGCTGGGGCTAAGAGATACATATAGCAAATCTCTTTCTGGAAGAATGTGTAAGAGAGTGAGCAAAGAGTAACCAGGAATTAAATCAGCAAGTAATAAGTTCACAGCAATGTGGAGGTTCACAGAAGGCCCTGGCAAGTTGGGGTGGGCTGTGAGCCTCATGGCAGCCCCTGCCCAGAGCCACAGCTTCAGGCCCTGGGTCACCTTATGCTGCTGGTGCAGAGTCCCCGAGCCCGATCACACCAGCACACTGTGCCTGCCAACTGTCCCACACTGAGGGACTTACTCCCTCCCCTTCTCTGAGCATATTTTATAAATACCTTTGTTTTATAACTTATTGCTCCAACATAATGTAAACTTTAAATTGCTGGCGTCATTCATTTTTTTACTCCCAAGTCACAGCATCTGCCAAACACAGAATAGGTCTTCAATAAATGGTGAATTGAGTTGGCACTATTTATGAACTATATTGACTGGAAATGGTTTCACAAAGGTGATAAGATTCCAACTGAGCATTGAGGATTAGGGGTAAAATTTGGCCAGTTGAAAGCTGTAGCAAGGATGTTCCAGTGCATGGGACTGTGAGAGCAAAGGAGGGGAAAATACAGGAGAGGATCTAATAAAAGGCAGCTGTGAGAATGGGGCCAGATGTAAGGAGCCCTGGAAATGAGCAGATGTGCCCCCACTCTAGCTGGTAGCTACTGGGGGCGTCTGGGTCTTCTGCATGGGACTGTGGCACACAGATGAGGGAAAGCAATTCTCACACCAGCCCAGTGCAACAACGATGACTTTTCCTAGATTTACCCAAGCCAGGAGGCAAGGGCCTGGGATGGGAGATACAGAGACCAGTATTATGAGAGACTAATCAAATATGAGAAGGGTTGGCCTGGTAGGTTAGAAAAAAATGATTTAATATAGCTGCCTTTAACTGATGTTTGAATTTATCTCCCCATGACTAATTTAGTTAAGAAATTACACAAAATCTCTGTTGGTTCTTGGAAACATGAGAATCCTTGACTAAAGGAGCTATGAGCTTCCCTTGTCTGCCCCAGTTCCCTGGGCAACACAGCAGCAACACCCAGCCAAGCTTGTGCCCAGCATAGCCAGAATTAGACACAGTCCGTGGGTGAGTACAAGTGGTAGCCTTGGAAAGCGGCCAGGGTCAGCATCAGAGGAGCAGCGTGACCATCAGTCTTGGTGCCCACGGGCAGCTGCAAGCAGGCGAGACCCAAGTCCAGGCACCAGGAACACAAAGCAAGATGCACAGTCGAGACGCATTGTGGCAGGTGACACAAATGTTGGCTTCACTGACAGTCACTGGAAGGTTGGTGCTAGTGTCCTGGGCAGTGGTGTCATGAAGACAGGGCCATCTCTCCTTCCTGCTCAGCTGCTCCCTCTCCCGGATCCCTGCTCAGGGAACACGGCTGTCATCAGAGCCAGGTTCACACGCTGGTCTCTCAGCAACTCCGGCAGAAAGGAGGGATTTCCACTTCCCTATAATCCTGTCCAAACCCAGAAATTATGTCTTCTTGGCTCCACTAAGGCCACAAGCCCAACCCTGAACTAACTGTGGTAGCCAGAGGGGATGCAGAGCCCAGAGGGCCAGGGCCATGTCGTGGCCACTCCTGGGAATATGGAGAATGGGTGATTCCCCCAGGAAAATCCCAGTGCTGTCATCCTAGGGAGAATGACTGGATGCTGGACAGACAAAAAAACAAAAGAGAGAGAGAGAGATGCTCACTGCAGGAGAAATGGGCCTTGCAGTGAATACAGGTCCCACTGGGTGCTGGTTCACGACCCAGGCTGGGGCCTCCACTCAAAGTTTGTAAAGGGCTTTGGGGAGTTCAAAGAAAAGGAAGATAGTAGTTATTCTTAAATGTTTCCCTGCAGACTTGGAAGCAGAGGAATAAATGAAAGATGGCCCTCCACAATTCTTGCACCCCCCTCCAACCCCCTGGTTTTCTAGTCAGATTTAAACCAAGCTGATTATACTTACTCTGGGCCAAATTAATTTATCATTTCTTCTGGGATTAACCTCTGGAAATATGCCATAGAAGAAATGGACTGTTAAAGTTTCTCTGGATGAAAACACACAGCCAGGATTTAGCTTTTACCATCAGCAATGCTTTGCTAGCAAATCATAACGTATCATATACATGCCATTGTATGGGACTGTGTGCCAACATCATTTACACTCAGGATTATACGCAAATCCATTACTCGATGACCTTCTAATAGCTTTTAATACTAGTTTATACAGTAGTTGAATTTGTTAAAGTTTTGTTTGTATAAGAGATATCAATGATGGCTATATTTTCATAAATCTGAAAAAAATAAGTAAACTAGCCTGGAAAGATTTATTCTTAGTGAATCCAGAGTCACTGAGTTCCCATGATACTATTCAACTCTTGGAGCAGAGGCCATATTTTTCCTTCATTTTCTTTGTTAATTTATAGTAGCCAAATATTAAACTAAGAACATATACAGAAGCAAAAACAACACACCTCTCAAATCAGTGGACTCAGACTATTGCTGTCATGAGTGGAGGCATCTGGTCTCCTTCAGGACTGTGAAATATAGTGTGACATTGGGTTCTGGGCACCATAATTTAAGAGGCCCACTGAGAGGTCTAGAATGGCCAGTGGGAAAGGGATATAGCTCATGAAACACGCAAAGGAACTTGTGAACACAAAGGAAAAATGACATTTGAAATTCCATGGTGAGGAGGAGGAAATATATCTGTTCTAGAAGACCCCCAAGGAACGGTGACAACCAAGGAAAAGAAAACTCAGGAGGAGACTTTGGCTCATTCAGAACTGTTCCACGCTGCTCTGGCTGGCCTTTGGTTGAAAGCATGAGGGATTTCTTAGCCCTGAATGTGCTCAAAAGGAATGTGGATGATCACAAAATAATCTTGATATTAAAGAGAATCCTACTGCCGGGCGTGGTGGCTCACGCCTGTAATCCCAGCACTTTGGGAGGCCGAGGTGGGCAGATCACGAGGTCAGGAGATCAGACCATCCTGGTTAACATTGTGAAATGCCGTCTCTTCTAAAAAATACAAAAAAAATTAGCCGGGCATGGTAGCGGGTGCTTGTAGTCCCAGGTACTCAGGAGGCTGAGGCAGGAGAATTGCTTGAACCCAGGAGGCAGAGGTTGCAGTGAGCTGAGATCGCACCATTGCACTCCAGCCTTGAGCGAGACTCCATCTCAAAAAAAAAGAAAGAAAAGAATCTTACTATGCAAAACTAAATTCTTCACCTGTGCCTGGGACTCTGTCCTTCTAAAGGATTTTGATCAGCCAATCAGTTTCAACCCACTTCCTGCCATCCTCGTTGCCACCACTCTCATTCAAACCACCCTCATTTCCCTCCTGGACTATGTAAAGGAAAATAAGCTAATCAGCTTCAACTTCTATTTCTCCATCAGCCAATCAGCTTCAGTATCTATTTCTCCATCAACTCCTCCTATTATGATGTAGGTTTCCCATTCTTAAAAACAAGCATAAACCAAAAACTGGCACTTCCCATATCTCCTTCAGCTGCCAACCTTTCTCTTGTCACTTACAGCCACACCTCCTGTATGTGTTGTCTAGATGCAGTCTGCATCATTTCACCCTGAACACACATCACAAACCACTCAGCCTGTGGACCACTCCTCTGAGTGTAACCGTGCCAAGGTCATTCATGATTTTCACGTCAATGAATCCAGTGGACACGTGTCAGTCCTCAAGTTGAATGATCTCTCATGGTGACTCTTGAAACATTCATATCCCTGATGCTCCCATGACTACGTTTTCCTGGTGTTCTTACCAACTCCCCGACCACCACTGCACAGTCTTATTTGTTATCTCTTCCTCTTCTATCCACTCCTTAAAGCAGAAGCCCAAGAATGTGAATTTGAAAAAGGATCCCAAGTGATCTGATGCCATGATTCAGGGGCCACACAGGAAAGAACTCTGCCATACATGGAAGCGTTCAGGGGCCAAATGTGGAGGATGCTGCTGTACACAGTGGTGTTGAGGGCCACACTGGAGGATGCAGTCATACATGTTTGTGTTCAGGGGCCACACGTGGAGGATGCTGCTGTACATGGCGGTGCTCCCCTGCACTCCTTCCTGACCCTAACCCTCTCTACCAAACATTCCCCTGGTTTCAAGGACATATAAGGTGAGGATTTCCAAAGGACTCTCCGTTGGCCCCTGAGCTGTAAATAGAACTGCTTTCTCAACATCTTCACTTGGTCCTGAGTAGACACATCCAAACTTCTCATCTTCATCTCCCAGCCTCCTCTTCTTCCAGATTCTCTGTCTTAGGGCCACCTCCTGGGCACATATCAGGTGAAATGGATCCTGGAGTGGAACAGAAAATAACTGGCAAAATCTACCCACCATTCGTCTAGTTGCTCATGCCAGAAACCTGGAAAACAGCTTTCACAGATCCTCTCCCTACCAACCAATAGGCAGCGACTCACCAGATTCTCTTGGCTCTGTCTCCTAAATGCTACACTGATCTACCCACTTCCTGCCATGCTCATTGCCAGCACCCTCATTCAAACCACCCATTTCCCTCCTGGACTATGTAAAGGAAAATAAAATCTCAGGACCCTCAAACTCCTTATGCCAAAGGGAAAGTTAAGCCTGGAAGTTGAGTCGGCCACACAGCCATCCTCTCCCCAGATGAATAGCTGTTACTTCAAAACCTGTGTCAAAACATTATGCATTAGCCAGACCCCCACAGAAAGGCAAAAGGCCTCAGGCATCTCGGGATGACTGCCCCTACAAAATTCCTTTAAGTAAATTCTTTGCCAGCCTGTAAACTTTAAAAATGTATATCCTCCCATAAAACATGAACCTGTCAACTGTAGCTCTATGTCTGCCATCTAAATGTAGCTCACACAGCTAAAGCCTGTTCACCTCCACAGTGGTAATGTAGATTGCTAGTTTATCTCCACACGTGCAGAACAAAGCACGAGGAGATCAGTCCTTCCTCCACCCACACAGGTGCATCTGCACGATCGATTCTTCCTTTACTCTGTTTTCTTCAAATGTTCAGCGTATGTAAAATGCAGATTTACTGGGCACTAAGTAAAGTTTCATAAGAATTTAACTATTTGCCTCACTGCCTTCCCCCCAATTTTTTAAGGGAAATATACCAATATTAAACATCCTGAAAACATCTGAAAAAATAGTCATAGATGCATCTGTGACTCACGTTTTTTCCTGGGCATGCTCTCAAGCTGGCACAATAAATCTTGACTGAGACACCTGCCTCAGCCACTCATTTTGGTTAACAACTACTACCTCCTCCTGCCTGGTACCCCTTCTTCAGGGGCCCTGGTTGCCCTCTGAAGAGAATCCACATTCTGCATCTTGTTCTCCAAGGCTGTCCTCTCTCTCTCTCTCTCTTTTGCACCATGCCGTCCCCTCTCTTTCCCTCTCCTTTGCACCATGCTGCCCTCTCCCTCTCTTGCCTTTGCACCACGCTGCCCCCTACCTCTCTGTCTCTCCTTTGCACCACGCTGTCCCCTACCTCTCTCTCTTTGCACCATGCTGTCCGCTCTCTCTCTCCTTTGCACCATGCTGTCCCCTCTCTTCTCTCCTTTGCACCATGCTGTCCCCTCTCTCTCTCCTTTGCATCATGCTGTCCCCCTCCTTTGCACCACGCTGTCCCCTACCTCTCTGTCTCTCCTTTGCACCACGCTGTCCCCTACCTCTCTCTCTCTTTGCACCATGCTGTCCCCTCTCTTCTCTCCTTTGCACCATGTTGTCCCCTCCCTCTCTCTCCTTTGCACCATGCTGTCCCCTCTCTTCTCTCCTTTGCACCATGTTGTCCCCTCCCTCTCTCTCCTTTGCATCACGCTGTCCCCTACCTCTCTCTCCTTTGCACCATGCTGTCCCCCTCTCTTCTCTCCTTTGCACCATGCTGTCCCCCCCCTCTCTCTCTCCTTTGCACCATGCTGTCCCCTCTCTCTCCTTTGCACCATGCTGTCCCCCCTCTCCTTTGCACCATGCTCTCCCCTCTCTCTCTGTCCTTTACAACATACTGTCCCCTCTCTGTCTCCTTTACACCATGCTGTCCCCCCTCTCTCTCTCCTTTGCACCATGCTGTCCCCTCTCTCTCTCTCCTTTACACCATGCTGTCCTCTCTCTCTCTCCTTTGCACCATGCTGTCCCCTCTCTTTCTCTCTCTCCTTTACACCATGCTGTCCCCCCCTCTCTCCTTTACACCATGCTGTCCCCTCTCTCTCTCTCCTTTGCACCATGTTCCAGCCACCAGGGCCAGGTTTTGGGCATCAGTGCACACATTCTTCTTCTCCTACAGGCTTCAGCACATCATATAATTTTTCGTTCTCAAACAATCTTTGTCTAAGTCCCTATCACCTGCTTGGGTCTCAGCTTGAAGGTTGATTCCTCTAGAAAGCCTTTCCCAAACTCCTGAAAAATGCAGCAGCCTCTGTGGTGGCCCGACCACACGATTTCCTATTTACCTTCACTGGTAAACCGTAAGCTCTTTGAGGGCATAGCTATGTGTGTGTTCCCACCACAGAAAGTTGTAGTTTGGATCAAGCTTCAGAGGCTCTTCAGGACCCAGAGAGAAAAATGTACGTGTTTGCCGTTGTCTCATCTGGCCTTGGGCAGGTGCGCGTCTGCCTTTCTTCCCATCGTCTCTCTGAGTTGGGCCCCAGGAGAGTCCCAGGGACACCCTGCGTGCTGTGGTGCATCACCTGCAGTGTGGGCTGCCTCCTTCCCACTGGGCTCCTTTCCTTCTGTTGGGGATATTTCTACCATCGCCTTTGTCCTGGTTCCATCCATGGCAGCCCCCTTCTCTGCCATGGTCAGTCTTGAATCTGGGCCTGGACAATCTGGGTGATGGGATGGAGGTCTTTGGTGCCTTGTATCAGATCCTGTGATCCTTCCTCCTTTGCTTTCCTTGGAACCTGCATCTTCCCTAATAAAGCCTACATTTGACAGAGCTTTGTGAAATGGTCATAGGAGTTTGGAAATCCAGGATATGCATGGCCTACCCATTGTCTCTGAAGCCCCAGAGTTGAACATGTTTCCATTGCTCCCCGTGTAATCATCTTCCAGACAAACAGACAATTACAACTACATCTAAGCAGCCAGGCTTGAGACCCTTTAGACCCAAGACGCAAGGGACATTGAAAGACTCGAGAATATACATCTTTTATGACTCAATTATTCTAGGTTTCTCTGTTAATTCACTCCATATCAGGATCTCTGTAAACCTCAAGGAAAAACACTAATAAAGAAAAAAGCCTTGGAAATGCACCCAAAGTGTGGGTAACTTGAGGTCCTCTGCCAGGAGGCATTAAAGTGAGAAAATCTGATCCTAAACGAACAGGAGGGGCCAGCCAGTGCCAGGCTCCACAGGGACACTTGACCTGGTATCATGTTTGTGTAGAGCTGAATGTGAACACTGCCCTCTGGGCATGGCAGAGGCCTCAGAAGGACTGGCCCGTCAGGCCATGCTGAGCAACAGCTCCTGGCCTTCATGGGACGCATGTGGCCCATCTGGCCTGGCTTCTACTCGGCGCACTCTCTCGTGCTTCCTGTCCCCGAAGCGGGGCCACAGCTGCTCCACCAGCGAGTGTGAACCCAGGGCCCACATTAAGGCTGGTGTTTCTCTCATGGACGGCGGAGGGTTGCCCCCAGGCCTCAGTGTCTAGGGGCTTCCAAGGGAGAAATTTGTTGCTCTATGAGCACAATTTGTTGCTGTAAGGATGGCTGCTCAGAGAAAGGCCACTGATAATCTCACTGAAATGGACCTGGAGAAATGCTTTTTAATGATCATCTTTAAAACGTAGATTTGTATGAACTAATACAGTTCAATGGAGAAAACACAGGCCTGGTTGCTGGAGACCTGGATGGAGTTTCGGCTCTGACCCCACCTGTGTAACTTGAAAAAGTCCCTTGACCCGTGAGATGCGGGCTCACTAAGTCACACCAAGTATCTTCCAACTCTAAAGACTTGACAATCTTTCCCAGCTCACGATGCCGGAATTCTATGACTGTTCTTTCTAAAATGCTATCAAACGTGCTTCTTAGCATCTACTCTAATTGGTTACCTCTAAGCACTCATTAAAAGCTGAATCCAAACCCTGACCTCATGGAAGTTCTGATTACAGATTACTTTTTTCAGTTTTGCTGTCACTGCAAAACAAGCATTTAGGGCCATGAAATAAACCCTCAAATAATCGCAGCTCCATGCAGTCTCCCCAGAATTGTTCCTGGGGATGTGTTAGCAGGAGAAACGATGGAGGGAGACGAGCTGGGAGCCTCCGCCCAAGGTGAGGAGTGACTGGGATTCTTTTCTCTCTGCGGCGTGCGGCGGCCGCCATTTTCAGTCTACGTGTTGCTTCATCTTCTGACATATCTCCACGTTTCTTTGCAGGACTCAATGATTGTCATTCATCTCAGACGTCAAATTTCTAAATAAAAGTAGTTAACGCTAGTAAAATGGACACTGATTTGAGCATGAAAATGTTGTAGGATGTAGTCAGGACCTGGGGGGATATCATGTTCTTTACGCACCTCCTTAGACTCCACCTCCCTGTCCATTTCCCCACACCTCCACAAACTCAGCAGGCGTGGGCCCAGGCCGTCTCTTCAAGTTCAGGGCACCCTAGTCCCAGGCCGTTTCCTCATGGATAGGGCACCCTGATCCCAGGCCGTCTCCTCAAGTTCAGGGCACCCTGGTCCCAGGCCATCTCCTCAAGTTCAGGGCACCCTGGTCCCAGGCCGTCTCCTCATGAATAGGGCATCCTGGTCCCAGGCCGTCTCCTCATGGACAGGGCACCCTGGTCCCAGGCCGTCTCCTCATGGACAGGGCACCCTGGTCCCAGGCCGTCTCCTCATGGACAGGGCACCCTGGTCCCAGGCCGTTTCCTCATGGATAGGGCATCCTGGTCCCAGGCCACCTCCTCAAGTTCAGGGCATCCTGGTCCCAGGCCATCTCCTCATGAATAGGGCACCCTGGTCCCAGGTCGTCTCCTCAGGCATGGGGTGTCCTGGGCTCCAGGCCATCCCACCAGGAGCACAGCGACTGTAGGGTCCCTTGTGTATTCCCTGAGCACTGCCTCTTAGGGCCCCTTGTTCTGGGGGCTGTGCCTGTGTCCTGTGGTCACTCATGGGAAGGTCATAAACTGGAAATTGTCGACTTCAGGATCCGACAAGCTGAGTCTCAGTCCTGGCTTTGGTCCTACCTGGAGGTGCAGTCTTTGGGTTACCTCGCCTCCAGCCTTAGTTTCTTTGCTCACACAAATATTTTTTAGGGGCTTTTTGCAGCTTGCTGGCGATAACATAAGTAAGTGCCTGAATGAAGTGCTCTTGCTGTCTGTGTCTCAGGAGAGTCAACCATTCACTCGCGTCCTCAGTACGAGGCCCCTTGTTTCTCTCTTGATGGACAGAATCAGCGCTGAGTCGTTGGCTGGATCCAATACCTGGTACCTACCAGAGACCTCCCCTCTCCCTCTCTTCTCACGCCCAGTGGGGCCCAGGTTTGGAGGGTTTACCTCCCCGTGGCCGTGAGTCATCCCTCCGTCTCCGGCAGTGCGGCTGTGGTTTGGAGGCAGACCCTTCTGTCCCTTGGCAGGGGTCTGGGCCTTCTGACTGGCCTCTATCCCTCCTTCTCCACCTGCACCCAACTGCTGGGTTTTTTAAAATAAAAGGGATTGGATCAGGGCCCTCCTTGACTCCACACCCTTTGGGGCCCCCAGCCCTGTGGGTAAGACCCACGCTCTGTGCTCTGTTTCTGAGGCCCTGCACATGTGGCCAGGCTCACCGGGAAGTCCTTGCAGGGTACACAGCACCCACCGGCTGTTGACTCAGACTGGACTTGGCCAGGGACGTCCACTTTGCTAAGTCCATCTGCTCATTTTTGCCCCCACTAGAAGCACCATTATGATACATTTCCTTACAATAGAAGCTTTTAAAGCTCAATTCATAGGACCTTGGTCTGAGGCAAGCAGAATGCCAGGGCCAGCAGCCTCAGTGGCAGCTATGACCCCCGACCTGTGGGGTTGCCATCTCTCAAAAGTCTCATGCTAGTTCCTAAATGTGCATGTGCCCAAGTTTACTAAACAATTACAGTATTGACAGCACAAACACTGGAAAAATATAAATGGAAAAATAAAACAATTTTAAATGACTAATTTCTTTATTAAACAAAACTGAATGCTTTGGAAAGAATAAAAGAAAATTGCTAAAAAATTCTTGTTGAATAGAAATGGGAACACTTCTGAGAAAGATTTTAAAATATTATAAAGCTAACAAAAAATGTTTGTAGATGGCTTTACCTCAATGTCCTTAAGTTCTATTTTATTTTTACATAATGAGTAGTATAAATAAAGCGTTGTGGATGTGATTTATTCCAGAAAAGTGGTGTAGAATTTCAGTCAAAAAAATATTTAAGGAAAAGCTATGGCTCAACATTAAAATATGGGCAAGAGAATGTAGCTTTGTGTCTTGAGTTAAAATAAAATACCTAAGGTGGACCTTTAACATTTGTATGTTTTTCGAGGCTACCTGACTTTCTGATCCAGACCTAGTGGGTGAGGGCTCCTGAGTAAGTGGCGCTTGCTCCATCCCTGTGTCAGAACGCGCAGACGCTCGACCCATATCCAATCTGTCCTCACAGCCCCCGAGGACCTCACAGAAGATGGTCATGATATTCGCCACGTGAGTGAAGAACAACCAAGCTCCTTACACCAGTAAACCCAACGAGGCCCTGCCTTGGGAGGGACTGGGCTCCTTCTCTCCTGCTCGGGGCTCATGTTTGGAAAGGAGAAAACATTGAGGAAGCCACACACAGGGCACCGCGTTCAGGGAGCGCTTACCAAGGTGAGTCAGTAACTCTGTGGTCACAGAAGCCCTTCCTGGGTCACCCCTGACTGCTGAACATTTTCTGAGATGTATTGGGTCACGTTTCTGGCTGAAAACATTTGACTCCTCCTATGGCTCAGAAGACACAGGTGCATCTCGCTGTCACAGGAGCCTGGTTCCGAACATCAATTCTTTCTGTCCAGTTTTGTCAGAGTGTGGGAGATTACGTACAATCTGCACTGAACCCCAGAAATCCCTAAGCTCAAACCCATTCTTCTCCATGTCTCTGGCAATTCTCTGCCAGCAACTTATTTCATGTGCTCCATCTCTTTCTTAAAAGTTGAGTAAAGCCCCATTTCTTTAAAATGCTGAACAGTTAGACTCTGATAAAAACAGGAACTTCCCTGTATTATTTTATAGCTAAATTTACTAAATATTAGGCCTAACTCTCCTTATATACCCCAAGGGTACTTTCAAAAGTCTTGCCTCAAGAGCTTCCAAACTGCCCTGTGCACCTGCTCACCATACAGGGAACTGACTGCATGGAGAGATGCCCGCGATAGGGCCTCCTGACTGCTTCCTAATCCATCTGTGCGGAAGACTTGACTGTGTTTATTTGCCAAGCCATTACAGACTAATAGTAATAAAATACAACAAAAATAAATTACTAGAAAAATATAATTGTAAGAGATATACAAAAGCAAGCCTAGGTTTTTATTAGATTCGAAACATAAAATGTTTCAATAAATACAATCAGAACATAGTATAGAAAAATTATTAAAAATGCACAATTGTTTATTGAAAAGTGTACACACCAGTACAGGCATAACTTTTGGTCCTTTTACAATCATAACTGAATAAAAACTTATGAACAAAACAGCAAACTTCCATGTCATGCTTTGAAAGCATATTGCAAACAGCAGTAATGGGTCTTTGATGCAACATATGCCTTCTCTCCTCATTTGTCTAATCCATGCAGGAGAGCTGGAGAGGCACGTCACCCAGGGAGAAGCTCACCCACCCTGTTTCCCTGTTTCCATGTTTCATCTTTGGAAGCTCAGAGGCCATCGTGACAGTGGAGTGTTGATGATACAGGAGAGGTTGAATAATTTCAGCAGGCTTAAGATTTTATTTTGTCCTGCATGTAGGGGCTCACACTGTAATCCTAGCACCCTTTGAGGCCAAGAGAGGATCTCTTGAGCCCAGGAGTTCAAGAGCAGCCTGGGCAACATAGTGAGACTCCCATCTCCACAAAAAATTTTTTCAATTTGCCTGGCATTGTGGTATATGCCTATAGTCCCAGTACACAGGAGGTGAAGGTGGGAGGATCACTTGAGCCAGGGAGGTCAAGGCTGCAGTGAGCCGTGATAGCGCCACTGTACTCTAGCCTGGGCAACAGAGCAAGACTCTCAAAAAAAAGAAAGAAAGAAAGAAAGAAAGAAAGAGAGAGAGAGAGAGAGAAAGAAAGAGAGAGAGAGAGAAAGAAAGAAAAAGAAAAGAAAGAAAAGAAGTGATGCCTTCAGTCCCTCATCAGCAGTTATATTAACTATGCATTCTGTAAAATTATAATCAATCTTAAATTATTTCTCAAGAAGAGAAATGGATTCTGGTTTTTACATGTTTCTGTTACAGTTGACAAGCTGGTCCTGAGACACCACCAGTGGAGGTGTGGACGGCAGTGGCAGTGGCGTCCACTCACCGTGTGAGTCCTGCAGGACCCAGGCCAGGCTCTGCCTGGTCACTGAGGCAGAGCTTGGACCCTGCACTTGGGGGACAGTGGGAGGCCGCTGCCTCTAACGGTTCACTCGAGGCTTCCGTTCTCTGTCCATAGCTCTAACCAGGCTCTGAGCAGCCTTGAGTCCTCTTCACTCCTGGAACTCACCTGGAAAGGGTGGGTGGCTCCTTCGCTCCAGCACTTCAGTGGGTTTGGGATGGCATTGATGGGTGGAATGTCCTGTGTGTGAGGTTTCTGCACACACGTGTGAGTGTGTTGTGTGTGCATGTGTGTGCATGTGACATGTGCATGTGTGCACCTGCATGCAAGTGTGTGTTAGGCACGTGAAACTGAAGAGGAACACAGTAGATGCTGTATGGCCTCCACTCTGTGGCTCCCTTGGCAGCAGTTTTTACCCATATCCACCGTTTCTTATGCAGCAGATGTGTTTTCACACAAAACTGCCCACAGACACGCACTGTGTGAATCAGACAAAAGCCGAGCCGCCTGGTGCACAGGTGTGGAGGGAGGAGAGACCCATGCCTGCTAAGGCAGCCTCTGTCCACCTTCTTAAGTCCCTCACCGAGCAGGGCTTTAACCCCTCTTCCAGTCAGAAGGTGAGGAAAGAAGGGTGGGGAGTGTCCTGCTCTCAGCTATGGCTGCTGTCTCCATGCTCAGCCATGGTTGGGGAGAACCCCACACACCAGCTCCCCCAGGCCCGAGGTTCTCCCGGGGGCCCATCCTGAACTTCACCAGGGACAGATTCATTAGCACTTGGGTCTAAATGACAGATAATCAGTGATTAAAGTCTGTTGACATTTTAGGGGGATCAAAAGTGGGTGAAGGACCTGCCTTCCGGAGGCCTCCAGGCTAGTGGGCCCTCACTTGGTCTTGCTGGGGCCTGCCTCCTTCTCTGGCATAGAAACAGCAGGAGCTCAAAATAGTTGAAAAAGGAAGGAAGAGAGGAATAAATAAAGGAAGGTAAGAAGGAGAAAAGGGAGGTAAGAAGGAGACTGGAACCTTCTGAAATCCACCCTTGTTGCTGACATTGAGGGTCCCCTCTCTGAGCCACACGCACCTTGCAGGTTTGTGTTTGTGCCCAATGGAGTAGACCCAGCGGCCGAGCCGGGAGGCTGAGGCTGCCTTCCATCCATCACACGTGATAATTTAAAAGTGCTGTGCAAATACAGGATGTAAGAATAAGAGAAATTTAGCATTCTCATTCTGCAGTGATGTGACCGATAAGTGATATGACTTGCCTTAAAACACACACTCATGACCTCAGGGCACCCGAAGCCTCTCACTCATCTATCCGTTCACGTATCCACCGCATATCCCTGGAGCTTCTCCTGCAGGCCAGTGCGGGGAGGCCGTGACCAAAACATGGCTCCTGTCTTCAGGGAGCCTGTGACTTCCCTGGGGAACAACGAGGTAAACAGGTCATGAAGATGCATAGTAGCCACTGAGGGAGCTAAATAAAAGCACGTGGGAGGAGCCTGTAACTGGGGAGCTTTTCCTGGGAGGAGTCTGGTGAGCTGAGCCCTAAAGGACCAGAGGAAGTCAGCCACACCAAGGAGCGAGGAAGGCCTGGGGGAAGCTGTTCCTAAGCAGGAAGCAGAATGCACGAAGCCCCCAAGGCCCATGAACTCTGTGGCTCTGTGGGCTCACAGCCAGCCCAAGCCCAGGTGGGCACGACTGGGCTGGCTCCAGCCTCCCTCAGCTCCACCACCCTGTCTGCAAGGAGCAAAGAAACCCCAAAGCACTTTGTTGTCTTAGTAAACACAACAGGTGACTCAGGGCATTACGTCTCTGATTATGATAATTTGTAAAAGTAATAGAAGCATGTTTGAGAAAATGTTGAAAATCAAAGGGGAAAAATATGTACCTTTAATCTTATCACTGAGCATAGTGAACATAGCAATTTAGATATATTTCCTTGTATCCTTTTCTATATACACAGAGTTAATCATAGTTTATGTACAATTTCATAATTAGATTTTTCACTAATCTTTATAATCACTGGTGTATTTCATACCCGAGGGCCAGCATCATGGCATGCAACCTGGGGCTCAGCCTCCATCTTCCCACATGCAGTGCCGTGAGGGACCCCTGCGATTTGACATGGAGGCAGGGGTGCCCTTCAGTCTTGCAAACTCACTGAGCACGTGCCAGGCCTGAGCCAGGCGGTGGCAAGAGAGACAGGTGATGCCGCAGTGGCACTGACATTCTAGCATGGAGACAGACAAATCAGGTTTCAAAAAGTGACAGAAACTACGCAAGATGATTACAACATGCAATTTGTATTGTAATGAAACTATCACAGGATTTTATCAAATGAGATGATAAAGGTCTTATAAATTTGAAAGCCAAATAGAAAATTAATATGATGATTTTTATTAGTGACATAGTTCATTTCTAAGATAATTGATAATATGTTTAGACTAAAATTGTCATAAGAAATATTTAATATTAATGGAAACATGTTTATTACAGAAGTGGTAAGAAGGAGCAGGCTGGGCGACATTTCCTGCTGATTTATTACCTTATAAAAGATTCCAGGAAGTATTCTGAAAACACCATTTTCTGGTCTCTTTAAAGCATATACGATGGAAAGTGGCCAAGATGCAAACTCTTAAGCTCTTGGAGGATTTCAAATATATCCCCTCGCTAGGAGGTAGAAAATGGCACATTCTGCCTTTGATCCCCAAAGAGGACACAAAGTTGTTTTAGAAAAGTTGCTTCTCTGGAATTTAACCACTCACACAGATTAGCCCTCTTCTTGTGGCTGTTTGTCGCACTATTTTCTCACTTTCTGATAAGATTTCCTCAGCTCAGCTGCTTCTGGCTTCAACACATGGTCATTTCCTGTTTATTTCTTTTAATTGAAACTTCGGTTTTTTACATACTCTCATCATTGTTCATGCAAAGCCTGCTTTTAAAAATTAATTTAAACAATTCAACAACTACCTACTAAAGTTACCCCTAATGAAAAGTAGGGCATTGGAAAGTAACCTACATCTGCCTGAATGCCCCCATCCCTCCCTCTCCCTAGATGGCTGATGTCTGTGTCTGGGCTTCCTGCACATATGTGTCTACCTTGTGTATGTCCCTAAAAATCATGTGGCTTCAGTTTTAGTTGTTTTGTTTTAATTTTGGGATTTTCACTTGCCAGGTAAAATTAAATCGTTAAAATTTTTTTTCTTTTTCTTTTTTTTTTTTTTTTTTTGAGACAGAGTCTTGCTCTGTCACCCAGGCTGGAGTGCAGTGGCGCGATCTCAGCTCACTGTAACCTCCGCCTCCCACGTTCACACCATTCTCTTGCCTCAGCCTCCCGAGTAGCTGGGACTACAGGTACCAGCCACCAAGCCCGGCTAATTTTTTGTATTTTTAGTAGAGACGGGGTTTCACCGTGTTAGCCAGAATGGTCTCAATCTCCTGACCTCGTGATCTGCCTGCCTCAGCCTCCTAAAATGCTGGGATTACAGGCGTGAGCCACCACACCCAGTCTAATTGTTAAAATTTATGCATCTGATTGCATGTTGCTGCATTCTTCACTTGGAGCACTATAAAATAACGTATGTTGAATGTCAACAATTTATCCATTTTCCTCTTAGAAGTGATTTGAATTGTTTACAGATTTTTGCTTTCCTGTGAATGAAACATTTTTGCTGATGCCTTGGTGCTCACAGGGAATATGAATGCCACAGCTCCCAGCATAGGGACAAGCTGCTGTCCACAGCAGCAGCTCCAGCATTATTCCCACCAGGAATGTGCATGGGGTCCAGGCAATCTGCCTCTGCCCCTTTGCTTGGCACCATCGGATGTCACCACTTTTTCCCACTTAAATGACAGTAAAATGGTATCTCTGTGATTTGGACTTACATTTTCCTGATCACTAAGGATATTCGGCCTCTGCATGTATTTGTTGGTTATATGTTCCGTTTTTTGTGAACTGTGTGCTGCCTTTTGGACACTTGTAATTGAATTATCAGTCCTTTTCTTATTGATTTATAATAGTTCTTTGAATTACAGACACTAAGCCTTTGTGCATTTTGTGCAGAACATATCTGTTTTTATTTTGTAATGTGTTTCCAATTTATTTAAGGTAATTTGATTTTCTGTTATTGATAACACTTGTTGGGCTTATTTAAGAACTCTTTGACTACATCAAAGTCTGGAAGATTTTCACCTGTATTTCCTGTTTTCATTCTTCCTAATGAAATGGAGCAGCGTCAACACATGCACAGTTTCTGCTGCATTCTCAAGTTGCACCGAGCAGCAGTTTGGAATTGGTGTGCTGGCTTTACTGAGGCCATATGCTTTTAAAGCTTTTTACCTAACATGGAATGAAAAATCTGGATCCTTAATTGTGTGATTTAAGGTATCAACGTAAGTGGAAAGCATATCGTAGAGAGCTCCTCCCGACATCTGTTTACTTGGTGAAAGTGCCCACTTTCTTAGAACGGGTGCTCCCAAAATGTCCAGGGCCCTCTGGGCTCCTACAGGATGTCTTGGGAACAGTTGACACAGACTCATTCCTCTTCCATGAGAAACCTTTCCTTGGAGTGACTAAAACAGGGTAAGACTTGGGATCGTCCTGCTCTGACTGCTCTTGCTCCAAAATCAGCAAAATTCCTTCTTGCTGTGAAGAGCTTTTCAAAATATCAGATACGAGGCATTATTTTGATTAATCCTAAAAGCAAAATTACTCTGGAGTAGATGGATGCCCTAACTTTGATAATAAGTACACTGCAACCGTGAAAGGAAAATAAAATCTCAGATCCCAAACTCACTATGCCAAAAGGGAAAGTTGAGCTTGGAAACTGAGCGACAAGAAACTCCCTTTCCTTCTGTTAAACAGGGACCTCCCCGGGTGGCCTCTCTCACCCTGACAGTGTAAACTAACACCTTACCTTTGTGAGTGCAGGACAATAAATCGTCCCACCGCCCACCCTGAGATGAATGTCTGTTTGACTTCTTCCTCCACTCTGTGTATACTTCATCTCGTGCAAAGTGCAGATTCACTGAGAGACAGCCACATACTCAGCTGTTCCTCTCCCCTCCTTTCACCTGCAGCTTGTGGATTCACTGAGCACTAATCAAAGCCTCACAAGAATGCAACTGCTTGTCTGATTTTTTTCTACAGAACCTCTCTTTTTTTCCTTTCCTCCTTCACCTCCTGCCTGCTTTTCTCCTTTAGGTATTGAGGCCCTCAAAACCCTCTTTGGAAAAAGTATGGGCCACAGGTCCTATTGCAGTCTGTCTCTTTCTCCTGCGTACAGCCTCAACCTTGGCAAAATAAACCTCTAAGCTGATTGAGACCCGTGTCAGGCACTCTTTGGTTTACACAACATGCAGGCAACTTGCAACATGATTGGAAAGAAAGAATGTTGGTGTCAGTTATGCAAAGCCTTCCATTCTAAAAACAACACACACATTGCTTTAGTCATTTCAAGCAGACAAAAAGAAGAGAGTCCAATTTACTGGCTAAAAAAATGAAAGCAGATGGATTGCACCTGGGTAAAGTATTCCTTGACTAACAAACCCGGAAATTCCAGGCTGTGTTAACATCCACAAGAGGTAAGCGAGAGTTCAGACCCAGCCTGCTGCCCAGATCCCAGGAGACACTGTCTTCTTTCGAATGTTTTCACATTTTTTGAAGTTTAACACAAATAAGAAAATGCCCAAAGTGTAAACACAAGGCAATCACGTGGTCACCACCTTGGTAAATGCATGCAGTGTTTGCCAGGCAGAACCTGTGCCCACACACCAAACACCTGTGCCGCAGTAGTCTAGCTTTGCCTAGCTCTGAACTTCGTGGAAGGGAAGGGAACAGTGTGTGTCTCTGAGGCCTGGCTTGTTAGCCCGTGCTGCAGATGCCGTCATGATCCACTGAGACCTCCCTGGGTTCTTACAGCTGCTGGAAGCATGGTCAGCAGAGGGCCTGCAAATGCCAGGTCCCCTGGGGGACTGCCTGGCAGGAAAACGCTGCCTTACCCAAGGCTACACCCTTTTTCCCGGGCTCCCTACATCCACTGACCACTCCAAATGGGAGCGAAAGGCCCACATTAAGGACTACTGGGCGCACTGCAGCTTCAGCGCTTCTATAGGTCAGTTGAGGCCTCTGTTGAGACTGCATTCCAGGCAGATTCTTCCTTTGCCCAACCCTGCTTCCTTTCCTCCCACAGGTGCACTCCTAAATGAACCTCCAGCATAATCCTTTCCATGTCACTGTCTTCCCAGGAGCCAAGTCTGTGAAGCCCACACCAGCAGTGGTAAAAGAGGACAGATACTGGGATGTGATCTTGGAGCTGAATCACCTGCCACCAGAGACAGGTGCCTACTGCAAGGTGAAGCAGCGACTGGCCCTGGCACAAGGAGCCACGCCAGCATCAAAACTGGGACCAGAGGTCAGTGGGGATCACAGACCAGCAGGTGTGATATAAAAGACGTTTGAGAAATATGGGGAAATAATAATTAGCAGGGCCCAGAATCTCATGGCTGCCATCAACTTCAATGAACCCTTTGAAGAAGGAAGTGATCAGTCAGCAACTAAAAGTTGAGTGTGAACCCTAGAGGGCTCCCAGGAGCATGAAAAGGGCTCTCAATTTAAAAAACAAAAAACAGCTCTCATCTCCTACAGGTGGAAATCATGACCCATCTCAGGACTCGATCTCAAAAGCTGCAGCTCCCAAGAAGGGCAAACCCTCAACCTCACTGGGTTTGTTGTGTCAAAGCCAGGCCCACAGATGAGAATTTGTCAGCTTGGAAGCACTCTCGTGGAATATAGGAGAGGACCCCAGGCAATGGGGAAACCCTACTAGGCTGGCCCCTATGAGTGAAGAGTGAAGCTCTGCAGCAAGTGAGGTGGAAATTCTGTGCCAGAGCTTCCCTGGAGGGTGCCGATGTTAGGGGGTTCACAGGCTCAGGGAAGTGGGCTGAGGCAGACAAGCAGTTGGAGGACTGTGACCCCCAGCATCTCCATCAGTTAAGGCTGCTGTCACAGACACCATGGACTCGGTGGCCTCAACAACAAACATTTCTCATAGTTCTGGAGGCCAGCAACTCTGGTGTCTGCTGTGGGTGCCTTCTCCTCGTGGCAGAAGGAGGGAGAGAGACAGAAAGAGTGCTGGTTTCCTCCTCTTCTTGTGAGGGTGCTAATCTCATCCTGAGGGCCTTCTGCTTACGAGCTCATCTGAACCTAATTACCTCCGAAAAGCTCCGCCCCCAAATATTATTTATGCTGGGGATTAGGGCTTCAATCTGTGAATTTGGGGAAGATGCAGACATCTGGGCCATCGCACATGGAAAGCCCCAGGGGAATGTACGGGTGGCAGGAGAAACGGTGGCTCCCCGCGCACGTGCACACTGGGCTGCCTGCAGCAGAGTCCATCACCAAGGGAGGCTTTCTGACAGCTGTGGGGCAAAAGGACCCTGAACAATGCAGACTAGATGGCTGCACTTCGCCTTCAGGAGCCTGGTGGATGCAGTTATCTTCATCTGTGACAAGGCTGGAGTGGCCTTGAGAGAACCTGACCCACAGAGAGTTAACAGAACAGTGTCGCTGGATGCAAAACAGACAGGCAGTGAAAACAGGCACTAGAAAAAGGCAGTACGCAGTGTATGCAATGAAAATAAGGAAGATCATGAAACAGGTCATGGTCACCACAGCACAACTTAGGGACTCGACCAGTTTCCAGACCCACGCCAGTGAGGGGACGATTTGAAGGAGTCGCCAGGTCCACAAGAGAAAGGAGCTTGACCCACGATGGGGAGTGCCCATGGCGCTGACTCCCCAGTCCTTCCTGACCCTCCATGGTGAGTCCACATGGCACTGATGCTCTTCAGTCCTTCCTGACCCACGATGGTGGGTGCACATGGCGCTGACTCCCCCAGTCCTTCCCTTATGCAGGTGACTGCACCAGAGCAAAGGGGTAATACCCGGACTTTTCTTTCTTTCTTTCTTTCTTTTTTTTTTGAGACGGAGTCTCACTCCGGCTGGAGTGCAGTGGTGCGATCTCAGCTCACTGCAAGCTCTGCCTCCCGGGTTCACGACATTCTCCTGCCTCAGCCCCAAGTAGCTGGGACTACAGGCACCTGCCACCATGCCCAGCTAATTTTCTGTATTTTTAGCAGAGACGGGGTTTCACCGTGTTAGCCAGGATGGTCTCAATCTCCTGACCTCGTAATCCACCTGCCTCGGCCTCCCAAAGTGCTGGGATTACAGGCGTGAGCCACCGTGCACAGCCAATACCTGGACTTTTCAAAGACCCTTTAGCATAACCCCTGAAGTTGACATTTACATCCAGTGGTCTGAAATGTCATCGTGGCCCTTCGGTTAAAATGGGAGCACTTTGAGGCCAAGCAGCTAATAGAACTTTGGCTCAGGTCCAAGTCACAGTGAGTCCACTGGATGCAGAGGCCACTTGTTCATCATCTCCTAGGTCCCCAAATGTATAATTGGAATATACTTTCTTGGTAACATAACCTCCATGTTGCTTCCTTCTCTGGCCAACCCTGCCCCTTCTCCTCTCCTTCCACTTGTGTTGATCTAAAGAGCTTTCGCTAACAACTCCAGCATGTTCACCTCTAGTTTTTAATTACAGATTAAATTTCTTAGGGACCCTAGGGCTACTCAGGCTTTCTATTTCTCCTTGGGTTGTATTTGCTTAGTTGCACATTTCCAGTAATGTGTCCATTATACCTAAACTATCATGTTAATCTCTTTTATCATTTCTAGTAGCTTCTTTTATAAATTCTGTGGTATTTTCTATCTAGACCATTATGATTACTGGAAGTAGTGCCAGGTTTTTTTCCTGTCTTTATTCCTTTTTGCACTTACGGGGACTTCCAGTACAATGTTAAATTGGGGAGTACAAATGGACATATATCATGAGTGCATGTTGATTTTTATCAAATGCATTTCAGCATCTATTGGTCACATGGTTTTTCTTTTTTGTCTGTAATATGGTATGTTGCACCATTTGTAGCATTACTATGTTTGATTATAATACAATATGATACATTACATTGTTTGATTTTCAACTTGAATAAACCTCATATTCCTGAGATAAAACTAACTTGGCTTCCATGCATCTCCCTTTTTAAATATAGATTCAATTTACTGATATTTTGCTGAGGATATTTGCCCCTCTATTCATGAGGTATATGGTCTATAGTTTTATTTGCTTGTCTTTTTCTGGTTTTGGCATCAAGAGAATGCTGGCTTTACAAAATGAATTTAGAAGGGTTTTCTTTCCTTTTTCTATTTTCAGGAAAAGAATGTGTAGAGTTGGTATTTTTTTCTTTGAATATGTGGTAGAATTTCCTAGTATAATCATCTGAGCCTGAGTTTTCTTTGTTGGAAAATTAACTACAAATTCAACTTCCTTAGTGATATAGAGTTATTCAGATTACCTTTGTTTTCCTGAATGAGATTCAGTAATTTAATCTTAATTATCAAATTCATGGGCATAACTTGTTCAAAGTAACCCCTTATTTTACTTTTTATTTATGTAGGGCCTGTAGTGATATTCTTTTATTTAGTTCTGATAATGGTAATTTGTGTCTTCCCTCACTATTTATGGGCCAGTATTGCTAGAGGTTTACTAATTTTAGTGACCTTTTCAAAGTATAAGCTTTTGATTTCATTGATTTTCTTTATTGTTTTCAATATTACTGATTTATGCTTTTATTTTTATTATTTTTTCTTCATTTTCTTTTGTGTCTTACTCCTCTCTCTTTAGGTAGAGTTATTCCTCCTTTTCTAATGTAAACATTTAATGCTAGAAAATTTCCTTCTAGTCATTGCTTTAGCTAGATCCCACAAGTTTTGACATTTCATTTTTATTTTTATTTAGTTCAAAATATTTACTAATTTATCTTGATAGTTCTTTATTGGTCCATAGGTAACCCAAAGGTATGTTGTTTAATTTCCAAATATTTGATGATTTTTCATCAATCTTAATATTATTCATCTCTAAATTCCCTCATTGTCAAAGCATATACATTTTGTGTGACTTCAATTAAATTCATTTTAAATTCATTAAGGATTGCTTTATGCCCCAGAATGTGGCCTATCTTGATGAATGTCCCATCTGTGCTTGAGAATATGTGCTGGAGATATCTTATCTATTCTGCTGTTAAGTCATATTGTTTGTGTTGGTCAGACATGTAGATCATTACTGATTTTTTCTCTACTTTTTCAATTGATTACTGAGAGAGAAGTACTGAAATCTCCAAATACAGTTGTAGGTTATATCTCACTTCTATCAGTATTTGCTCCATGTATTTTCAAGCTCTGTTGTTAGGTGCATAAACACTTAGGATTATTATGTTTTCTTGATGAATTGACCTTTTAATCATTAGGTAATGTCCCATTTTTACCTTTTGGTGTACTTTCTTCTACAGACTACTTTGTCTACAGCTTTCTTTTGATTGATTAGTGTCTGCATAGCATATTATGACCCAGCATGTAGTTGGGCAGTATTTATGTATTTATTTATACAAATTAACAGTCTTTCTCTTTTAATTGGTATATTTAGACCATTTACACTTAATGTAAGCATTAGATATTTGGATTCATTTCTACTATTTTATTATTTTCTCCTTTGTTCCTCTCTCTTTCCCTTCCTGAATTCTATAGGGCCATTTAAATAATATTAGTATTCTACTTCAACTTATCTATCTCTGTTTTTGCTATAACTCTTTATATTTTTTTTTACTGGTTGCCCTAGAGATTATTAAATCCCTACACAGTCAACTTAGAGTTCATATTGCACCACTTCAAGTAAAATGTAGAAGTATTGCAGCTATATAGGTCCTTTTACCCTCCCCCATTTACATTACATTTTAAAAATATATTACATCTACATACACTGACATTCCCTGAAATTTTTAAAATTTTGCTTTCAATAACAGTATATGTTTTAAAGATCTTAAGATAAGAAAAATTGTTTGTTATATTTTCCCATGTTTATTCTTGAAGTTCCAGGTTTTCTTCTTTTTCTTTTCTATAGCCTGAAGAGCTTCTTTTAGCATATATATATCTCATTGAATATAAAATTCTAAGTGGCCAGTCTTTTCCTTTGGCTCTTTAAAGATGTTGTTCTACAGTCTTCGGTTCTGTAGTTTCTGATGAGAAATCCACAGTCATTCAAACTGCTATTCCTCTATATGTAAGGTGTCACTTGTTTCCTCAGCTGCTTTCAAGATGTTTACTTATCAGCTTAAGAAGCTTTTGGGCTGAGGTTATGACGTTTTCTACATTTATTAATTTGCATATGTTGAACCAACCTTGCATCCCAGAGATAAAGCCTACTTGACTGTGGTGGATAAGCTTTTTGACATGCTTCTGGATTCAGTTTGCCAGCATTTTGCTGAGGATTTTTGTATCAGTGTTCATTAAGGATATTGGCTTGAAATTTTCTTTTTTGTTGTATTTCTGACATGTTTTTGTGTCAGGATGATACTGGCCTCATAGAATGAGTTAGAAAAGAATCCCTCCTCCTCAATTTTTTGGAGTAGTTTCAGTAGGAATGGTACCAGCTCTTTTTTGTACATCTTGTGGAATTCAGGTGTGAATCCATCTGGTCCTGGATTCTTTTATTTTTGGTTGGTAGGCTACTTATTACTGCCTCAATTTCAGAGCTTATTACTGGCCTGTTCAGGGATTCAAGTTCTTCCTGGTTCAGCCATGAGATAGTGTATGTGTCCAGGAATTTATCCATTTCTTCTAGATTTTCTAGTTTCTGTGCATAGAGGTGTTCATAATATTCTCTGATGGTTGTTTGTATTTCTGTGGGGTCAGTGGTAATGTCCCCCTTGTCATTTCTGACTGTGTTTATTTGAATCTTCTCTCTTTTTTATTAGTCTAGCTAGCAGGCTGTTGTATTAATTTTTTCAAAAAAAAACAGCTCCTGGATTCACTGATCTTTTGAATGTTTTTTTATGTCTCAGTCTCCTTCAGTTAAGCCTGATTTTGGTTATTTATTGTCTTCTGCTAGCTTTGGGATTTGTTTGCTCTTGGCTCTCTAGTTCTTTTGGTTGTGATGTTAAGCTGTTAACTTGACGTTAGGTTGTTAAGCTTCTTAAGCAGATAAACAGCTTCAGCAAAGTCTCAGGATACAAAATCAATATGCAAAAATCACTAGCATTCCTATACGCTAACAACAGTCAAGCCAAGAGCCAAATCATGAACAAACTCCCATCCGCAACTGCCACAAAAAGAATAAAATACCAAGGAATACAGCTAACTAAGGTGGTGAAAGATCTCTATTAAGAGAACTACAAACCACTGCTCAAAGAAATCAGAGATGACACTAAGAAACATAAAAACATTCCATGCTCATGAATAGGAAGATCATTAACATGGCCATTCTGCCCAAAGCAACTTATAGATTCAATGCTATGCTTGTTAAACTACCACTGAGATTCTTCACAGAACTAGAAAAAAAAACTATTTTAAAATTCAAATGGAACCAAAAAAGAGCCCAAATAGCCAAGGCAATCCTAAGCAGAAAGAACAAAGCTGGAGGCATCATGCTACCCACCTCTGAACTGTTAATATATTACAGGGCTATAGTAACCAAAATAGCATGATACTGGTACAAAAACAAACACATAGAACAATGGAACAGAATAAAGAATTCAGAAGTAAGACTGCACACCTACAACTATATGATCTTTGACAAACCTAACAA
Organism: Nomascus leucogenys; assembly: GCF_006542625.1. NCBI lineage: Eukaryota > Metazoa > Chordata > Mammalia > Primates > Hylobatidae > Nomascus > Nomascus leucogenys. The sequence continues at coordinate 107,382,286 of NC_044393.1, read as the reverse complement.
AAACAAGCAATGGAGAAAGAATTCCCCATTCAATAAATGGTGCTGGGATAAATTGCTAGCCATATGCAGAAAATTAAACTGGACTCCTTCCTCATACCATATACAAAAATTGACTCAAAATGGATTAAAGACCTAAATGTAAAATCCAAAACTATAAAAACCCTGGGACATAGGCACAGGCAAAGATTTCATGAAGAAGATGCCAAAAGCAATTGCAACAAAACCAAAAATTGGCAAATGGGTTCTAATTAAACTAAAGAGCTTCTGCACTGCAAAATAAACTATCAACACAGTAAACAGACAACCTACAGAATGGCAGATAATATTTTCAAACTATGCATCTGACAGAGGTCTAATATCCAGCATCTGTAAGGAACTTAAACAAATTTACATGAGAAAAACAACCCCATTAAGAAGTGGGCAAAAGATATGAACAGATACTTTTCAAAAGAAGACATACAGGTGGCCTTGAAATCATATGAAAAAAAATCTCAACATTACTGATCATTAGAGAAATGCAAATGAAAACTGCAATGAGACACCATCTAACACCAGTCAGAACTCCTATTACTTAAAAGTCAAAAAATAACAGATGCGTGGGGTGTGGTGACTCATGCTTGTAATCACAGCACTTTGAGAGGCCAAGGCAGGCAGATCACCTGAGGTCAGCAGCTCGAGACCAGCCTGGCCAACATGGTGAAACCCCATCTCTACTAAAAATACAAACAAAATTAGCCGGGTGTGGTGGCACATGCCAATAACCCCAGCTGCTTGGGAGGCTGAGGCAGGAGAATTGCTTGAACCCAGGAGACAGAGGTTGCAGTGAACTGATATCATGCCACTGCACTCCAGCCTGGGTGGCCAAGTGAGACTCTGTATCAAAAAAATAAAAATACAGATGCCTTTTCCATCTTACACTGTAATAATAAAACCAGTTGGAAGGATTTTAAAATGTTTAAATCATCACAATTTTCCTCTGCATCAACATTTCTGACTTGGATTTTCAGTCCCCCTAGGGCAATAGGATCCTCTAGCTAAGTTTTCCTCAAGGAACTTACAGGACTCTGCCTGCTACATATGATTTATGTCATTCATTTGGCACTTACCAAGTGTTGTCATGTGTTAGGTAGCCTTTAAATTAATGCATGTGTCATCTTTATAAACAATTTGGGGATATTTTGGCCCCAAGTAACAGAAAAAAAGTAGAGGCTTAAACAAGATAGACCTTTATTTCTCTGTAATATCCCAACATTGGTATAATGATTCATAGCCAGGCCCTCACATTTTGTTGTATTGTCATGCAGGGCTTCCATTGCCAAGATCCTCATTGTCCAAGGTGGCTATCAGGAGCTGGAGTCCAGCCATCATGTCTCCATTCCAGAAAGAAATATGACAGAAGAAATGAGGAAAGATATGCTCTTCTTTTTAAGGACACTCCTTGAAATTGTCCATACGTCCCATTGGCCAGACCTTTCTTAGCCACACCTAGCTATAAAAGAGGTTGAAAAATAAGGCTATATCTTAGGTGACCATATGTCCAGTAAAAAACAAAACAAATGGAAACAAAACAAATTTCTGAAAATGAAGGGAAAAGGAATGTTGGCCATTTCCATCACAAAGGGCAAGATCTATTTTGTTTTTTCCCCACTGCAATGTGGTTAGTGCACAATATTTTTATTGAATACAATCATCATGTAATACATTTAGAAGCTTCCTGAGTTAAATCTAAAAGTTAGTTTGGGGGAATTCCACTTTTGTTAGTGGTAATTAGGTAATTTATCTCATGAGAACAATTAGAAAATCTGGACAAAGAAAAAAAGGTTTACTTGAAGGTCTCAGAGAGACACCAAGGATATGGAGCCAAAGATCCAGGAAAATAAAGAAGCCCAGTGATGCTTATCTACAGAGATGCTTTCTGACTCCTGGAAAGGCAAAGACAAATGAGAGATGGGGAAGCTTAACAGAACCTTTGTTCTGGTGATGAGCCTTTGTTCATCCCTCTGGGATGAAAAGTGTAACCTAGGGCCTGCCAAGAAAATGAGTGACTTGCTTAACACAAAGGATGATGCAGAGATAGACCAGCCCTTGCAAAGGCCAAAGCCAGATTAAAATCCTCTCAATCTTCAGGAATGAATTAAGGTGATCTGGGATTGCTAATCCTATTAACCTAGCTGTCTGTTAAAAATAAACATAAATTATCTCTGAAGAAATACACCATCATCGTAGGCCTTAAACACTCCTGTATGTTTTTCATATAAAATATACATTCCTAAACTTAAAAATCCCTTCTCTCAAGGAGATATGTGATTTAAAAAATTAGATAATAGACAATAGAAACAGATCCACAAGATCACTGAAAATATCAGAAAATACTTTATAATAAACATTTTTAATAAAAAAGGCAATAAAAGACAAGACTGAAAATTTTGACAGATAAATTGAGACAAGATATAAGGAAAAAATAAAAATTCTAGAACTGAAAAGTAAAATAAATGGAACTAGGAACTCAGTGGATAAGGTTAATAGCAATTTAGACAGAGCTAAAGAGACAATTAGTGGAATTGGAAGATAGTTCAGAAACAAATATACAGAACAAAGAATGAACAAAAGGAATAGAGTAAAAAGAGATTAAGAGGCATAGTAGATATAGCAAAAAAGTATGGCATGGCTACAACTGTAATTGCAGGAGAGGGAAGAGAGAATAAAGCAAAAAAACTATTTGAAAAAATAGTGAATTAAAAATGTAAAAGACATTAAATATCAGATTCAAGAGTCACTGTGGATCCCAAATAAAATAAATTCAAAGTCACATTAAAACACACCATAGTATAACTTGCTGAAAGTAATGATAAAGAGAAAATCTCTCAAGTGGAGAAAAGGAAAAGATGATTATTAAATAAAGCCATAATTAGAAGATATTTTACAGAAACAAACCAGGATATTTTTTAGGAAAAAAAAAACAGAAGAAAATAGAATGGTATTGCTAAATGCTATAAGAAATAAGAACAACGTGAAATTTTATATCTGGTGAAAATCTTCATTGATGAGGAAATTCAAACATTAAAACATCTTTGACAAATAAAACTGAGAGAATTTGTCACAAGAAGGGCTAATTTGCTAAAGAAAATACATAAATTCTGCTTAAATACTTTAAGCCAGAGGACAGTGATACTGGATCATAGAATCTCAGAAATCCAGGGAGAAATAAATAATAATAAAGCGAGTGTTTGTGGTAGATCCAAATAATGGTGAACTTTATATAACAACAACAACAACAATGTCTGGAGAGGTTTAAAATAGACGTACCTGATAAAAATAGTATCTTAGTCAGTTTGGGCTGCTATAACAACATACCATGGACTGGTTCACTTGTCAACAACAGAAATCTATTTCTCACAGTTCTGGTGGCTGAAAGTTCAAGATCTGGGTTCCAGCATTGTTGGGTTCTGATGAGGGTTCTCTTTCAGGTTACAGACCTGAGATACTGACTTATTGTATCTTCCACATGATGAAAAGAATGTAAGCTAGCTCTCTGTCTCACTACCTGATAGAACAAGCAATTTAAACATATCAGGATACAGTTAAATAAATTTGAAGTAATTAACATAATGGAAAAATAGTCCCCAAAACATCAGAATACATATTTTGTGAGTACACAAGAAACAGTAACCCAAAAATTACATCTATTGAGTCATGAAGCATGTCAGAACAGACTTTAAGGGCTGAAATTGTATAAAATATTTTTTTATCACAATCCAAATAAATTAGGTAAAATAAACGAAAGACATAATTAGAAAATCCCTTTATGTTTATAAATTAAGAATCTACTTCTGCACTAACTGGATACTTTATTTTAATGAATCACTTTAATTTTTAATGTGTAATATGTAATTGTGGTTATGTTTCCAAAATAGTTCTTATTTTTTATAGATGCACAATGTGTGACTTGTACAGATAAAATTGATCCTAAGTTGATAATTACTGAGGTGAGTGAAGGTGTATGGTGGCTTTCTGTTCTATTTCCTCTCCTTTTGTATATTTCTCAAAATATCTGTGATAACAGGTAAAAACACTTTTAAATAAGTGATGGATCAAAACAAATCAAAAGAGAAATTAGAATATATTGGTAACTGAAAAATAATGAAAATACTATTTATGAAAACATTTCATATGCACACCTAATAAGCATAGCAAAAGCTTTGACAATTGAGCTGATATTGTAATTACCACCTATATAAAGTGAGATTGAATTTTTAGTCTAAACTTAACTAAGTTGATTGCCTGATAAAACAAAATGTCAACATCTGCAGAGGATGTGACAGAACCCATGCTCTCAAAACAGAATAGGGTATATGCTAAGGATACCATTTGAAATTACTCAACATAGTAGGAACCAAAAACACATTAAATTCTCAATGGAATTGATAATCAACAGATGCCACCCCTAAGATGACTCAGATGTTGGAATTATAAGAAAGACTCAGAGGCAGCTGTTGTAAACATGCTCTATGCAGTAAAGATGAACACTTTAGAAATGATGAAAGTATGGAAATTCGTAGCAGAGAGAAACTATGAGAAAGAACCAACTGGATATTTTAGAACGGAAAACTACAAAATTTGAAATAACAATAATAAAAATAAAAATAATCATATTAATAAAAAATAACCTTATTGGATAGGCTCAATAGGAGAATGGAAATAACAAAGGAAAAGATCAGTAAACTTGAAGATAGAGCAATGGAATTTATCCACGGAGAGAAAAAATATATTTAAAAATTATAAATGCCTGATGTAGCTGTTGGACAATATCAAAAAGTATAATGTCCAAGTGATTGCAGTCCTGAAAGGAGAAAAGAAAGAGATTGGTGAAGAAAAAAAATTAGAGAAAATTATGATTGAAACCTTAAAGCTTGTGTTTCAAACTTGGTTAGACACATAAACTTGCACACTGAAGAAGTTCAGTGAACTCCAGCTAGGATAAAGTAAAAACAAACAAATTGCATCTTGATATATTACAATTAAACTGCTGAAAACCAAAGATAAATAAAAATATTTTAAGAGTTTTTTTTTTCCTTTTTAAAAACTTTTATTTAAGTTCAGGGGTACATGTGCAGGTTTATTACATAGGTAAACTTGTGTCATGGGGTTTTACAGATTAGTTCATCACCCAGGTATTAAGCTTAATACCCATGAGTTATTTTTCCTGAAAAGAGGGAGAGCCCTCTTTTCACTCTCCACCCTCCAAGAGGCCCCAGTGCGTGTTGTTCCCCTCTACGTGTCCATGTGTTCTCATCATTAAGCTCCCACTTATAAAGGAGAACAAGGGATATTTGGTTTTCTGTTTCTGTATTAGTTTGCTCCATCTGTGTCCCTGGAGAGGACATCTCATTCTTCTTTATGGCCGCATAGTATTCTATGGTGTATCTGCATGCATGTGTCTTTATAATAGAACAATTTAAATTCCTTTAGGTATATACCCAGTAATGAGATTGCTGGGTCAGATGGTATTTCTGTCTTTAGGTCTTTGAGGAATCACCATGCTGTCTTCCACAATGGTTGAACTAATTTACACTCCCACCAACAATGTATAAGCATTATTTTCTCTCCACAACCTCATCTGTTTCTTTGTCATGTGTTTTTTTGTTTGTTTGTTTTTGTTTTTGAGACGGAGTCTCGCCCTGTTGCCCAGGCTGGAGTGTGGTGGCGCGATTTCAGTTCACTGTAACCTCTGTCTCCCAGGTTCAAGCAATTCTCCTGCCTCAGCTTCCTGAGTAGCTGGGATTACAGGCATGTGTGACCACACACAGCTAATTGTTCGCTACAGCACAATTCCCAATAGCAAAGACATGGAATCAACCTAAATGTCCATCAAAGATAGACTGAATAAAGAGAGGAAGAATTTGAGTCTCACCTTGAAAGATTGATAGGATATGCATATGCAAAAAAGGAATGATTGTAGCAATGAGCAGAGGTTTAGGAAACTAAAGGCAAGTTCTTGACCAGGTAGCTAACCAAACTGGTGGAACCGACGAAAGCGCTCTGGGGAAGAATAATCAGAAACGGGACTACAAGAGCTGGCTGGTGTATGATTGGAGAGGCCCTGAAAATAGGCCAAAATGACTGGATTATATTTGTTGAAAACATATAGACAAGGAGTGAAGCTGATTAATATCTAATTACTCTAATAACTGAAGTTACCCAAAGACTGATCAAAGCCATGAAATACAGTGCTAGTTACCTTACACTAGTGATTTTGTATTAAAGAATTTTCAGAGAGATGGATCTGGGACAACTCCAGTTTTCTGGCTCAAGTGACCTCCAGGCTGTGGTGCTGGTAACAAAGGCAGGGAATCTGCTTGCATATTGAGTTTTGAATGGGGTAGAACTGGATCATGCTGGCAAATGTACAAACAGCAGCAGTCGTAGGTCACATGCGGTCTCTGCCTGGTGCGGTGTGTGCATCACCTTCATCGCGTCGCAGGTATGCTATTGTCTCTGCTTTGCGGATGGAGAGGCTGATGAGGATGGGCAATGTGTCTGGGCAGAACTGAATGTGAACACACTGCTGAGCTCCAGAGCCTGCGCTCTCAATCACTATTCCACACAGTGCCTCTGTCAGACACAGGCGGGAGTTCAGGTGAAAGATATGAGCCCAGCTCAGAGTCCAAAGTCACTGAGTTATAAATGGTCACTACAGTCACAGGAGTGCATAAAACTTACTCTCAGGCCAACCAGTTCTTAGTGAGCACCTGCCTATGTACAGGGAAGGTCCTGAGTTGCCACTGAAGACCCAGAGCCATGACACAACCTTCCTCCAAATAGTTCCCATCGAATGACTCTATCTGGGGGAAAATAGACAGGAAAACAACCATGCTATTATAGCACGATAGTACCAAAATAAAATGTTCATATGTTTCAAAGAAACATGGGTAAAAGAAATGTATAGCGAACTAGTTTAGAATAAAGAGAAGAGGGAACTCCAGAAACATTGACACTTTAGGAGAGAGAGGGAAAACAGGCCACATAAAATGTGATCAAGTAAACTGGCCCAAGGCAAAGAGGGGGAACCAAGGGTGAATGCAAAAGAAGCCAACACAGGAGAGCCTCGAGCAGGGCTGGCCCCATAAAATGCCACCGAGAAGCCAGGCTGACCAAGGCTGACCCTTGCAATTGGAAACCTGGAGTCCACCTTGGGCCTTGTCCACATGGTTTTCGTGGCATATCAAAGAGGTCAGCAGAACTGCAGTGGGGGGAGAAGCAGATGTGTGACGAGGAAGAGAAGGCAGTGAGCCTCATTTGCTCTTCAGAAAGCTTTGCTGGGACGCTATGGAGAGAGCTAAGTATTTAGGTTGAGAGTGCATTTGAGAATGTTTTACATTTATTTGTTTTTTTTCCCTCCTGGAATGTGAAAGATTTGGGCATGTTACCACCCTATGGTAAAGAGCTAACAGAGAAAGAAATGTTGACATCTTAAGAGAAAAGGGTAAATAGATGGAGAGGGTCCTAGAGGAAACGGGAGGTTATGGGATAAGTCAAGATCTCCTACTGAAGCTAAGGACTCTTAATCTTCTGTAGTTCTTTGGAGGACTCAATGAGCCAGCCACCTATGAGTCCTGTAAACTCTTAACCCTTATGAAAATTCTAAAAATGTGAAAATAACTATAAAAAAAGGTACTCTTTCAAGTTTGATATCTGTTGATCTCTTTAATGGTTTCCACTGCCAATAAGTTGGAGTAGGAGTAGGTTAGCACAGGTAACAAATAGCAGTTTAAGTCTGAATCAGCTATGCTTTTTTTTTTTTTTTTTTTTTGAGATGGAGTTTTGCTCTTGTTGCCCAGGCTGGAGTGCAATGGCTCAATCTCGGCTCACTGCAACCTCCGCCTCACAGGTTTAAGCAATTCTCCTGCCTCAGCCTCCCGAGTAGCTGGGATTACAGGCATGTGCCACCATGCCTGGCTAATTTTGTATATTTTTTTTTTTAGTAGAGACAGGGTTTCTCCATGTTGGCCAGGCTGGTCTCAAACTCCCAACCTCAGGTGATCTGCCTGCCTTGGCCTCCCAAAGTGCTGGGATTACAGGCGTGAGCCACCACGCCTGGCCCAGCTATGCTTTTAAAAACTCAAAAGCAAATGAAACTTTTATGAAACTCTTATTTCAAAAATAAATTCTTGCTCAATGTGTTCCTCTTGGAACCCCTTTTTAGAGGAGAGACACTTGGACAACCCCTACGCACAGAATGCAACTTAGGAAGAGAAATGTCAGAAGATGTAGGTGAACATAGCGCAGAAAGGAGAGTCAGAATCTGTGTTACAACTCCAAGTAACCTCCTTCTGAATTAGATCTGCTGAAAAGCACTTGCGTTTCATTCAGTTTTCCTAACATCAATCTGTCAGGAGATTTGTTCTCATTTCACTTTAGACCATATGGTTTAAATATAGATAGACTCCTACTTTTCTTCTACCTTTCCAGCTAAATATGATTCTATTTTTACTCAAGAGAAAATGCACTGGTGGTCAGAGAATGTCTGCTTTAAAGATGGAGTTCATTGCCAAAGAGATGCCTTGGGTGGTCTCACCCTTTCAGCGACATCTTCACCGCCTGCCAGCGTGGAAGTGCGGAATTTTTACTGAGGTCTCTAATCTCACCAATGCTAGCTTGAGTCACACTTTATGAGCTATTTCTTTTAAACAATTAGAGGACAAGAGGTCCTGGGTTAACAAAACAAAATATTAAGACAACTTGCCTTATTGGATTTATGTTAATATGTTTATTTTCTGGTTCAGCCATACAGTTTTCACATCAGCAAAAGTGTTATTTTTTTCAACTCAGCAGGAATTTCCTGCCTTCTCTGCTTTTACGTGTTTTCAGAGTAAGCTCAAGGGTAACACAAAAATAAGTTTTAGCTTCATTTTTTTCATTATCAAATCTAAATTTTGAACTTAATTTCATCAAAGTGAGATGTAGAATATTTCAATAAGGCAATTTATTTAGCTATGAAACAAGACTTCATGATCTTTATTATGATTAAATTTTATGGCCTCATTAAGTTTCCTTCTCCTCAAGTGAATACCCATTTGCTTAGCAATCCAATAATGAGTACCTTAGGAAGTGTTTAGGATTAGCCAGTCTTAAGGAAAAGCAACTGAAAATTTTACCCCAAATTGGCAGGAAATAAGTTACTTAAAATATTAAATATGCCTTTTTGGCCCATTTTTCCTGCAGTATAGATTTGTATTTTACAAACTTCACAAAATGATCTAGATGTGAAGGCTGCTATCACTAGCTGAAATGGGCTGACACATGATGACATAAGGCAGTGTGATGTGACAGGTGCCCCACTAGGTTACTTAAGCGTGTATGTCACTGAAAGCTGAAGGTCCAGCAGCCAGCCAACCCCATGGCACCCAGCTGAGAAGCCGGTGTCCCTGAGAACCCCAACATCCTGGGCTGTGTGTGGGGACATTGAGCAAGGAAAACAGCCCCATTGCATGCACACAGCAGGCAGAGACCCAGAAAATTAGCTTAAAAGCAGCTTGGAATTGGGAGGTGGTGTGATCTCTAGAGCTGTCCTGCGGCCATCCAGGAGTACCCTGCGAGTGAGTCCCAGTAAACTCACCTACGCGTCAGGCTGGACTCATCCAAGTCATTCTTGTCATTCTTTGATCTCTCAGCTCATTCCCAGCTGGGGGGTGAGTTACAGTCCCAATTTTTTCTCCTAACAGACAGTTATCTTCACCCAGTTATATTCTCATTTCCCTTCAAAGTCCTGCTACTTCTTACCCCCAAGGAAACATAAACAGTGTTTCATAGTCATATATGCTGAAAATATGTCTCCTCTCCACGTGAGACATTTAAATATCAAGAAAATGTACTGAGACCCAAAAAACTCAGTATTACTTATTAAAATAATTTTTTGGTTAATTACACAGAGACTAAGGAAAACGTACATTTATTCAACTTGCTATTTGCCAGAAAAGCTAAAGTCCCTTCAGAAGTATTAACTTACTGATTCTGAAGCGTGGCAAGTCCTGGGTCTGGCAGAGCCCTCAGTGCATTGATGCAGGCAGCAGACGTGCAGGTAGAGGCATGAGCAGAGCTGAGATGTTCTGCTAAGAAATTAGACATTTAACAGGGCCTGGAGGAGTTGGAGCTGGATGCAGGTGAGATTTGGAAGCTAAATGGATGACATACAGGGAGATGAAGGACACCAGGAATCCTGCTGTGGCAGTCAGAAGGAGCACCCACAGGAAATTCCGCAGCCCAGAAGGAGAATGCACAGGAAATTCAGCAGCCCAGGGGAACCCACAGGAAATCCAGCAGCCCAGAAGGAGAACTCACAGGAAGTTCTGCAGCCCAGAAGGAGAACCCACAGGAAATCGGCAGCCCAGGAGAACCCACAGGAATCGGCAGCCCAGAAGAACCCACAGGAAATTCGGCAGCCCAGAGGAGAACCCACAGGAAATCCGGCAGCCCAGGAGAACCCACAGGAAATCCGGCAGCCCAGGAGAACCCACAGGAAATCGGCAGCCCAGGAGAACCCACAGGAAATCCGGCAGCCCAGGAGAACCCACAGGAAATCCGGCAGTCCAAGAGAACCCACAGGCCTCGTTTTACTGCACTTCCCTTTATTGTGTTTCACAGGTGCTGCTTTTCTCACAAACTGAAGGTTTGTAGCAACCCTGCATTAAGCGAGGCTATAGGTGCCATTTTTCCAACAGCATGTGCTCACTTTGTGTTTCTTTGTCACATTTTGATAATTCCCATAATATTCCAAACTTTTTCATTATACAAATGTTATGGTAATCTGTGACTGTTGATCTTTCATGTTACTACTGTAATGGTTTGGGGGCCCATATAAGGTGGCCAACTTATTACATGTTGTAAGTTCCAATGGCCCCACCAACCAACCTTCCCCCCATCTCTCTCCCACTCCTTTGGCCTCCCTATTTCCTGAGACTCAAGAATATTTAAATGTGGCAAGTGCCTCTAAGTACTCACATGAAAGAAAAAGCCACACCTCTCTCACCTTAAATCAAAAGCTAGAAATGATTAAGCTTAGTGAGGAAGCCATGTTGAAAGCCATGAAAGACTGAAATCGAGGCCTCTTGTGAAAAATGGTTAGCCAAGCTGAGAATGCAAAGGAAAAGTTTGTGAAGGAAAGTAAAAGTGCTCCCCCAGTGAACAAATAAATGAGAAAGCAAAACAGCCTAATCCAGAGGTGACAGGCTGAACTCTCTTCAATTCTGTGAAATCCAAGAGAGGAGAGGAAGCTGCAGAAGAAAAGTTGGAAGCTCATAGAGGTTGGTTCATGAAGTATAAGGAAAGAAGCCATCTCCATAACATAAAGTACAAGGTGAAGCTGTAGTAAGTTATCCAGAAGATCTAGCTAAGATCAGTGATGAAGGAGGCTACACTACACAACAGATTTTCAGTGTAGGTGAAACAGCCAGCTTTTGGAAGAAGATGCCACCTAAGACCTTCATAGCTAGAGAGGAGAAGCCAATGCCTGGCTTCAAAGCTTCAAAAGATAGGCTGAGTCTCTTGTGAGGGGCTAATGCTGCTGGTGACTTGAAGTTAAAGTTAATGCTCATTTACTATTCCAAAAATAGTAGGGCCTTTAAGAATTATACTAAATCTACTCTACCTGTGCTCTATAAATGGAACAACAAAGTCTGGATGACAGTACATCTGTTTACAGTATGGTTTACTGAATATTTTAAGCCCACTGTTGAGACCTACTGCCCAAAAAATATTCCTTTCAAAATATTACTGCTCATTGACAATGCACCTGGTCACCCAAGAGCTCTGATGGAGAATGAATGTTGTTCTCATGCTGGCTGAAACAACAACCATTCTTCAGCCCATGGAGTCATCTAAACTTTTGAGTCTCATTCAAGAAATACATTTCATATGTCCATAACTGCCATAGATAGTAATTCCTCAGATAGATCTGGGCAAAGTAAATTGAAAACCTTTCAGAAAAAAAATTCACCACTCTAGATGTCATTAAGAACATTTGGGATTCATGAGAGGGGGTCAAAATATCAACATTCACAGGAGTTTGGAAGAAGTTGATTCCAACTCTCATGGATGACCATGAGGGGTTCAAGACTTTGGTGAAGGAAGGAACCGGAGATGTGGTGGAAAGAGCAAGAGAACCAGAGTTAGAAGTGGGGCCTGAAGATGGGACTGAACTGCTGCAATCTCATCATCAAACTTACATGGAAAAAAAGATGCTTCTTATGAGTAAGTAAAGAAAATGACTTAAGATGGAATCTACTCCTGGTGAAAATGCTGTGAATATTGTTGAAATGACAACAGATATTAAATAAACCTAGTCGATAAAGCAGCAGCTGGGTTTAGGAGGTTGATTCCAATTTTGAAAGAAGTTCTACTGTGGATAAAATGTTGCCAAACAGCATCATGATAGAGAAAGGTTTTGTGAAAGGAAGAGGCAGTCAATGCAGCAAACTTCATCATTGTTTTAAGAAATTGCCACAGCCATCCCAGCTTTCAGCAGTGCCCACTCTGATGAGTCAGCAGCCATCAACATCAAGGAAAGACCCCTTCATCAGCAAGGATTTCCACCTGCTGACAGCTCAGATATCATTAGCATTTTTAGCAATAGTCTTTCAATTAAGGTATATACAATGTTTCTTAGACATAATGCTATTGCACACTGAAAAGACTACAAATAGCATAAAAATAACTTTTATATGCATTGAAAAACCAAAAAATTTGTGTGACTTGCTTTATTGTGATATTCATTTGATTATGGTGGTCTGAAACTAAATCCACAATATCGCTAAGGTATGCCTGCATGAAAAAAGTTCAAATATCTAACAGGACTTCTCACCAGCTGTCTATAAAATCAGGATTGCTATTTTTTCAGTTACCCAGCTATGGGTGAATTTTATAGCCAACAGAAGAGGCTGTAATATATTCCTACAAAGAAAACTGAAAACAAAGCCCTTGAGGGAGGCAGACATGTTTAAATCATTACAACCTGTGCCAAATGAGGAGCAATCAGTATTTATGATATTTGTCATTATCAGACATTTGTACCTCGGTCATGGCTGTTTTGACAGGTAAATTTTTATGGGACACACACAGACAGGAAAGGTGCCAAGTGCAGGCAGGGGTTCCGCCTGGGACACGATCGTAGTGTGGGTCGGGGGCAGCTGAGTGTTCACAGGAGGGACCTGGACAGCTCAAAAAGAAGCTAAAAGTCACATGATCTACTTCAAAATTGTACCCACGAGTAACTATGAAATACATTATAATTCCCCCACATTCTTGGACTAAAAGTTTGCAAATGTTAAGAAACTAGAATTTCTTCTGTCTGGAAAACAAAATAATAAATCCTGTTCCTACAGGTCAATCCACCCACAGGAAATTCGGAAGCATGTTCTTCTGGCTTGGTGTGTAGGAGCTTCTGGTTTAGCTGAGGATTCCAGGAAAATATTGCTTTTCAGGGACTCCTAATTATTCAAGAAGAAGGAAAAACCAAGGCCCAGGGACAAATGCAGCCTGCCAGACCCACCTGAGGCATGGGGACCAGTTCCAGACGCCAGGCCAGTTCCAGATGCCGACCCAGTGCTTTCCGTCTCAAACGGCATCGTGACAGATGTCCAGTCCCATGGTCCGTTACACGAGGGGAGGGAGGAGGCTGCCCCTGGCCAGAAGCCGGGCGGTGGCCACGAAGCCTGGAAGTTGAAGTGTTTGCTTTTCAGGAGAAGCTGCATGGCACACGGGGCCAGCTGATTAGTGAGGGAGGTTTCCTAAGACGTAAAATCACCAAGATCAAGGAAAAGCTTTAAAGCATAACACACCAGTGTTCTGCTCACGGGATCCTCAGAGCCTTCTTGGCAGTGATGCTGTGATCGTCCGTGTTTCTGCTCACGGGATCCTCCCAGTGGCCCCGTCAGTCAGGCCTTGGTCATCTGTGTGTTTCTGCTCACAGGATCCTCAGACCTCCCCGTCAGTGAGCCAAGATCATCCACGTTTCTGCTCATGCGATTCTTGCAGCGGCCCCGTCAGTGAGCCGTGATCATCTGTGTGTTTCTGCTCACGGGATCCTCACAGCAGCCCCATAGGTCAGACCATGATCATCTGTGTGTTTCTGCTCACACGATCCTCACAGTGGCCCCGTCAGTGATTCTGTGATTATCTGTGTTCTGCTCAGGCGATCCTCAGACTCCCTGTCAGTGAGCCACGATCATCCATGTTTCTGCTCACACGATCCTCAGAGCTGCCCCGTCAGTGATTCTGTGATTATCTGTGTGTTTCTGCTCACGGGATCCTCATGGCGGCCTTGTCAGTGACGCCATGATTTTCTTCACCCTCAGGCGAGGTCCGGGGCCCTCTGAAGCCTGCGTCACCTGTGCGGGGTGACTGCAGGGATGAGGCAGCGTTGGGATGGAGCCCCGGTTATGCCCTCAGTCACTGCGCCCACTGACAAAGCCCAGGTGTGTGGAGAGAGAAGCCTGGGAATGGCCGTGGCCTTGCGGGCTGGGTGTTTAAACTCCCATCTCCCAGGACAACCTTGATAAAGGACTCAGAGTCCCCCAGGTTACAGCCAGTGCCATGGGAAGGGTGCAGTGGAGGAGCACGTGGTGTAGCGAGTCGTCTCTGCCACTGGAGATGTGGACCCCACCCCAGGCGTGGCATCGGGCCTGCCTTTCACTTGGTAGGTGTCATGGAGCTGCTCATGTTCCCTCAAAGTTCACCCCCGGATGCAACAACGCCATTTGGGAACAGGCAATGACACATCTCCCAGGTCCAGCAAGCACGCCCAGGCCCTGCGCCATCTCCAGTCGCACACTTGCCTTTTGGATGTCACTGTGGATTTCAGTGCTCACTCGTGTTCCCTGGCCTTCTGGTCTACCCACGCATGCATGTGGGGTCTGAACTGAGTTTGGGCCGTAGAAACAAGCAGAGAAAATCTGAAATCATTCAAAATATCTCCCTGTACTGGAAACACATGACCCTGAGCTTACGAGAGGAGCAGAAGCTTAAGTGGGAGGAAGACCCCAGGGAGGGTGAAGGCAGCGATGGCAAGTGAGCCCTTCAGAAGAGGATCCTTTCTTCATTACTGTTAGAATACTTGTAATTGACAAATCGTAATTGTGTTACATTTCTGAGGTAGGATTTGATGTTACATTATATATACAGTGTGGAATGATTGAATCACGCTAGTTAACATCACCTCAAATACTTGATCGTTATTTTGTGGTGGGAGCATTTGAAGTTAAGAGAATTGCTCTTATCGATTTTGAAACATATACAGGAATCCGTTGGTATCCATGGGGGAGGGGTTCCAGGATCCCCAAAACACCAAAACCTTATACTCCAGTCCCGCAGTCAGCCCTGCAGAACCCACAAATGCAAAAAGTCCTCTGCATACACGGGATTCTCATCCCTCAGTGTTTGGCTGTGGACGAGGAACCTGCCGTGCCGACCCGACTGTGTGGATGTGCAGCTCAGGCCCTCACTGTTCCCAGGTCAGCTGGCATTAGCTGTAGTCACCCTGCTGTGCAATAGATCATTAGAACGTATTCCTCCTAACTAAAGCTTTGCAGCCTTTGACTGACATCTCCCCATCCCCTCCCTTCTCTCCTTCCCCAGCACCTGGTAACCACCATCCCACCCTCTGCTTCCATGAGTTCAGCCCTTGTAGTGAGGTCGTTCAGTATTTGCCTTTCTGCACCTGCCTTATTTCACTTAACATGGCGTCCTCCAGGTTTGTCCATGTTGTCATAAGTGACAGAATTTTCTCCTTTTTAAAGGCTGACTAGTATTCCATTGTTTAATACCACATTTACTTCAGCCATTCGTCCTCTGATGGACACAGGTTTCTTCCACATGGTGACTGTGGTGAGTAGTCTTGTGGTAAACGTGGGGGTGCAGGTGCCTGTGCGACATACTGATTCCATTTCATTTGGCTGTAAACCCAGTAGTGGGATCGCCGGAAACTATGGTAGTTGTCGTTTTAGTGGTTTTTTGTTTTTTGTTTTTTTTTTTTGAGACGGAGTCTCGCTCTGTCGCCCAGGCTGGAGTGCAGTGGTGCGATCTCAGCTCACTGCAAGCTCCGCCTCCCGGGTTCACGCCATTCTCCTGCCTCAGCCTCTCCGAGTAGCTGGGACTACAGGCGCCTGCCACCACGCCCGGCTAATTTTTTGTATTTTTTTTTTAGTAGAGACGGGGTTTCACCGTGGTCTCCATCTCCTGACCTCGTGATCCGCCCGCCTCGGCCTCCCAAAGTGCTGGGATTACAAGCGTGAGCCACCGCGCCCACCCATTTTAGTGTTTTGAGGAACCTCCATACCGTTTTCCACAATGGCTGAACTAGTTTACGTCTTCTCCAACAGGGTGCAAGTATTCCCTTTTTGCCATATCCCCACCAACACTTACATTTCGTCTTTTTTGAGAATAACCATTCCAACAGGTGTGGTGTGATAGCTCAAGATTTTCATTAGCATTTCTCTAATGATTAGTAATGTTGAGCTTTTTCCATGAACCTGTTGGACATTTGTATGTCTTCTTTTGAGAAATGTCTGTTCAGGTCTTTTGCCCATTTTAAAAATCAGGTTGTTTTCTTGCTATTGGGTTGAGTTCCTTACATATTTTGGGTAATAACCCCTTATCAGATGTATGGTTGGTAACCATCCATGCTGTGGGTTGTCTAATTAAGAGAAAATAATTTCAGCTGGACCAACATCTCTTACTATGTTGCATCAAGAGGAAGGAGGTTTTGTCTGAAATAGTTAACTTTCTTAATTTCATTTTAGTTTTAAACACCAGACTTGTGATTGAAGAAAAGGTATTGAAGGAAGGGAGTGTGTATTTTGACTTTCACCTGCGACTTGCAAACAGTGCTGACACTCTGAGCACTCGGTGGGTGGGAAGTGCCATCCTGCCCAGAGCCCCTCAGCATTCCCCTCTCAGGACGCACCCTGCTCAGACAACCTGTACTTTCCGCCTGGGTCTCTGGTGGTGCCTTGTTGCCCCAGGAGCAGCCAGTGGCAGGCGGGAGAGGGTGGTGAGTGCTTTGGTATTCATGGCCCTCGGAGGGACGGCTCTGGGGCACGTTTTACATCATTTCCCAGAAAGGCCGGCAGGAGCGGGCACAGCTGCCACAGCAATCAGCGGCTTATTGAGGCACCCTTCCCAAGCTCCTTGCTCAGAGGCAGCGGCAGCAGCCAGCCTAGGTCACAGGGTCCCAGCAGTGGCCTGGGCGCCCTCCACGCGCACACTGGTGATTCACTCTTCAAATGCTTGGCCAATGACCTCATGGAGCCAAGAGCTCAGGAAGGCGGTGTCTCAAGGAGCTGGTGTCTTGGCAGCTGTTGTTGACTGGGTGACCCCGGGAGCCACCATCGTTTGTGACATAGAAAGAAAGCTGCAGTTTCCGGCTGACAGAACCAAAAACAGTGTTTTTAGAAAATAGTGTCTGCAACTTCTTCAAGGCAGATTTCCGTTTGGCTTTCAGTTTTGTAACATTTTGCTGTCCCTTGAAGCCACATAAAATGTGTAAAGTTTAAAAGAAAATCCACCAACTGCCTGAGAAGAATCCAAGAAGTTAAATGTTAGCGTTCTCAGTCTTTCTCCAAATGGACTCAAGCGTCCACCATTATGTGCTTCTATGTGAAGAAGGCGTTTTCCTGTGTGCACCTGAGAACACTGAGAAAATGGACACACATAACCTGAACGGATCTTATGCAACACAATAGATTTTACATGCACAACACACACACTACACCACACACACACCACACACACACCGCACACACACACCACACACACACAACACACACACATACACACACCACACATACACACAACACACAAAGACACACCACACACACCACACATACACACAACACACACACTACACCACACACAAAACACAACACACAACACACATACAACACACAACACACAACACACACACATACATACACCACACATACACACAACACACAAAGACACACACCACACATACACACAACACACACACTACACCACACACAAAACACACAACACACAACACACATACCACACATACACACAACACACAATACACACCACACGCATACACATACACACAAAACACACATACAACACATGCACATTACACACAAAACACACACCACACATACACCACACACATACACACAGCACACATACACACACCACACATACACACACCACACATATACACAAAACACACACTACACAACACACACGACACACATACACACCACACACACCACATAGCAAACACACCACAGACATACTACATGCTACACACACACACGCCACACCCTTATGATCAACTTATAGAGCATTCCTGACACACCGTTGTGTACCACACACTACACAACACAAACACACATATACAAACACCACATACACAACACATACACACACACACACAAGACACACACCACAACAACACACACACACACTACACCACACACCACATACACACACACACATACACCACACACCAAACACACAACCACACACACCACACAACATACAACACACACTACAGATACACACACTACACAACACACATATAACACACCACATAGCAAACACACCAGATGTACCACACGCTACACATGTCACACCTGACACACACTACATGCACCACACATACACACAACACACACAGAACACACACCACACAGTACACACAGCACACATACACACACCAAACACATACGCACATCACACATACACACTACATACACCACACACATACACACACCCCATAAAGCATACGTACCACAGACATACCACATGCTACTCACGCACACACACACACACACACACACACACCACACCCTCACGATCAACATATAGAACATTCCCGACACCTGGGAGTCCCCAGTGCCTCTTCCCAGTCATCACCCCAGCCCCAGAGGGTCACTGTTCTGACTTCTATCAGCACAGAGAAGTGTGTCTGCCCTCAAACTTTCTAGGGTTGGGCTTCTGCTTTGAGGACTCCTGGGTCTGGCTTCCCCCGACTTCATCGTGTCTGTGACGTGTTGTTGTTCTGTGTGCACCTGTCCTCTCCTGCCACAGAGGGACCCAAGGTGTGACCACAGCACAGGCCACTGCCCACTGTCCGTCAGTGCATGTCTGGGTTGTCTGTACTTATTGGCTAATATGCTCTTGTATGTGTATGCTGGTGGACACACACACACACATTTGTCTTGGGTTTGTACCTAGCAGAGGAATCGTTAGGTCATCAGTGGACATATGTCTAGTTTGTAGTACCTACTGCTAAACGGTTTTCCAAAGGGATTGCACATATGTATGCCCTGATCAACAGTGTGAGTGCTGTTACTCCATATCATTGCCAAGACTTGGTATGATCAGCCTTTTTAATTTTAGCCTCTGCACTGAGTGTCTAATGGACTTCCCTAACAAATAATGAGAAATAATTACATGGAGCACATGTGTATATTCTTAGAGGCCACGTTGGTATCCTCTTTTGATATTACCTGAAAAACAGATGTTTTTAATTCAAAATAAAATAGTATTTTATAATATTATACCATAAACAAAGATAGTCTTTAGAAAACATAATGTTTTAAGTTAAATGCATGAAGCACATCTAATATTGTTAGACTAGCTATTTTAAAGTAAATTTAAAAGGAAACAGTTATCAAGAAGCTCTGGGCAGACACAACCAGTCAGGTCTCATAAATTATCTCAACCTTGATTGATTTGCAGACATAAGCGACACTTAACTTGAGCCATTTCTTGTAAATTCTCATTTTAAAAAAGAATAGGACTTAAGTTATCAGAACAATCAGAAGTAGCCAACAAACTTTTAGTAATCATATCAGAATATCATATCAATTATATCAATCTATAATAATTGATATCAATAATATCAATTATCATATCAAGGATCATATCAGAATAAACAATCAGAAGTAGCGAACAAACTTTTAATAATCATATCAACAAGGAACTTTCCAATAGGATAGAACAAATAAGGCAGCTGTGCAAGTGTAACCAAGCCAGCATTCTTTGCTTTACTTCTGTGTTGTCTATAAAAGCCTCCCCCTCACATTCCTTCAGGGGAGTTCCTGAACCACTTCTGGTTTCGAGCTGCCCAGTTCATGAATTGTTACTTGCTCAGATGAACTCTTTAAACACATCACCGTGCCTCAGTTTACCTTTTTGACAGTCTGGTGTCAGAAGTGAGATCCCTAGGAGCAGAGAGTAACCAGGCGTGGGCAGCCCCCAGGCCACTGTGCTCACTGCTGTCTGGCTGCATTTGGTGGCCACAGGGGAAGCCCCTCCAGGAGGTCGAGCTCCACAACTGGCATCCTGAGCTCTCCGACTCCATGGGAGCAGTTTTTATTCCAGAGCTCAGCCTGGGTCTGACAGGGACTGCACTGGAACCTGGACTGGGATCCAGAGTCAAACTGGGTGTTCTACAGGAACTGGCCTGGGTCCAGTTGGAGGCCTCAGGTAAGAAAAATGTGAGAAAAACAGGGAATTATGGGTTCATCAGAATCCATGGAGTCTGGGACACCCCATCTGGAACTCCAGCTAATTTTATGTTCAGAAACTACAGACCCAGAGCCTATGCCTTTCTAGAGAAATGGGTGCAGCTCAGGGGGATGACGCTGAGTCCCAGTGGCCACACGGGAAGTTCATTCCACATGAAATCATTCACGTATGGGCACATTCAAGAAAAAGGATCCCTGAGTGTGTGCAAACCACGCAATACATTTTTTGATTGGCATACAGATTGACTTCAGACAGAATGATTGGCATACAGATTGACTTCAGACAGAATGATTGGCATACAGACTGATTTCAGACAGAAGGACTCCAAAATACAGCATCCCTAAAGGAATCTCTACAGCACTTGAACGAAACACTATTTTGAGTCTACTAACATTTGATTATTTGCCTTTTCCATCTGAAGATTCTAAAAACCAAATTCCTTACAAATTAAATCCTCTACTGAGCCTGGGGCATCTGCAACAACTAACTCAGATTTTGGCCTTGCACACAACCCTGAGCTATTACAAAAGCAGCCACCTGAGGCTGAAGATGAGAAGGACTCGTCAACACACCAGTGCCTCCTGGCCACTCCCTAAACACGCCCGTGGTCCCAACAAATCTGACCCCGGACAACAGGCAACTATGCCCACAACTCCTTTCTGGAGAAAACTTAATGTCCTTTCTCCCTGCCTTAGAGATACCGAAATCTTTAAAATGCAGGCATCTGGGAAATGACGCACCAGAAGGGAGAAAAAATGGGAACACTGTAGAAAAAAACTGGCAAATGGAAAATCTTAAAGTCCTTTCCATATGTATTAACAAAAGACTTTGGCCATCCGAACAGGTAACTTTATCTGCCAAGAACACAATTTGGACCGACCAGTGAGTTTTATATTATTGTACCTGGCACAGGGCTACAATTTGAGAACAGAGTCCAGGAATCTCTGCTTCTGTCTGTTTGGTTATGTACGTCTATATGTATGTATGTTATTTATATATCATTCTACCTCTGGATGGTATTATTAGAAATAATATTAAAAGAGCTCTATTTTACTGGCCTAAAGAAAAGTAAGTGCTTATACAAATTTTCTCAGAAAACAAACGAACCCAGATCATTTTCAGGGTCACATAACTTGAGTAATCTTTTTGTTTTGTTTCTTTTTTAAGACAGTCTTGTTCTGTTGCCCAGGCTGAAGTGCGGTGATATGATCATAGCTCACTGCAATCTCAGTCTTCTGGGCTCAAACAGTCTTCCCACCTCAGCCTCCCAAGTAGCCGGGACTGCAGGCATGCACCACCACACCCAGCTAATTTTTTAATTTTTTGTAGAGACAGGGGTCTCACTATGTTGGCCAGGCTAATCTGAAATTCCTGGCCCCAAGCAATCCTTTGGCCTCCCAAAGTGCTGGGATTACAGGCATGAGCCACCATGCCCAGTGAGTCATTTTTAATAAATGAGAATATTGATGATTTAGTAGAAATGGATATTCTACCTAGCTGTAATAGTCAAATAAGCTTACAAAATTTCTGTTACAAAATTTGTCAACAAGAAAATATCCTGAGATGACAAGGAGTTATGTCTGCCTACAAACAGTTTCCAAAATACTTTTGAAAACTTGAAACCTTAAAATTATACTAAAATTAAATGATAGTTATTAAATATCTAGATCATGCCTGGATAAGATAAACTACTAAAACATTAATGTTTCATAAAATAAATTAAAGCTTAAGTATTTTTGGCTTATTATAGAGGAACTGGAGCTACCTGGGTCTGCCAGTAAGCGTGTCCCGTGCTGAGGAAACACGTGCCATCTAATAACTATGATGCCATGGACTTCCTAATTCACAGTGAATATTAATGCCACTAAGGATTAAGAATTTGAATTAACATGTGTCATTAAAACCACTAGAAAAATAAAGACTGAAGCAAACAACAGTATATGAAAAATGTACAAAGTAGAATGTGCTTTTAATGAGAAAAAATATACGAGGTCTGTGTTTAACGAAAAAAAGAGATTTTGTCCTAAAGCAAGATAACTGATTGTTCCAGAATAAGGAAGAAAATGAGTAAGACAAAAATTTAATGCGTATAGAAAATTGCAGAAAGTCTGAGAAAAAAAAAATTTATGTGTGGTCAAACTAAGATTAGAATAATTTTACTTATAAGGTTTTTTTTTAAAAAAAAAGTTTAAGAAGTGCTGACGCTGAGTTGGAATTTTGCTTTCTCTCTGTTAAAAGGACAAAGTTTTCTTGGAGTTGGTCTGCTCTTGATTATGAAAGGTTTTTTTGCCTTTTAAGCAATTGGCCTAAAAAGCAACGATTTTGTGTTTTATCAGATTAATTTCTTATGCTTCATGTTGTCTTTTATTAGGTCTTTGATTACTTAAGAAAAGAGTCTTTTCAATACTAAAAAAGCTAAGATTTTTTTTTTTTTGCAACTAAGCTGCTTTCTGTATTTGCCTATAAAATCTTCTGTCACTTTGGCCTTGTTCCGCAGTGGCCTGTGGTCTTAAGTGTTTTAAGCCATTTGACATTTTTAACGGCATCCCAAAATCAAATTCTATATTAAGTCTTTTTCACCTCAAATTAACTTTGGTAGTTTTCAGGAGGGATCCTGGGGAGTACATCAAAAGAACATTTTCTCTCCTTATAAAAAGAGAGATGCTAAACTAATGAGCTTATTGAATATGTTAAATTGCATGAGAAGCACTGTCAAATACAGAATCTTAGGTTACACTTACATGGATATATATTATTCATAGAAGTGCTTAAAAATTACATGAAATTTCTAAAAATCTGATATGTTCTGGTATAACATCATCAGTCATAACTAATTATGTTCTTAAAATGTGGCATGTCACCAAATCAAATTTTCTTGTCAGTTGCTTGATACAAAATTGCAAGAGATTCGTGAGAAAAACTCTCAACAGGTACTTGTGTCTAATAACTTTAAGATCATACTATTAAGGATTTCCAGAACTGTAATGAAAAACGGATGGATTCATAAAACCGCTAAGCAAAGACTGAACAAAACAAAATTCAGTACCGTTAATTATATGGTACTGAATTAACTATTAGAAGAATTATAACTTCTATGACTTTTTGTTTGAAACATTACTAGCTCCTTAATGTCTTATTTTTCAGATTTAAAGAACCCTTTTTTTCTATTAAGCTGTCTATAACTTGCAGCCATTTGATAAAATATGCTTTTGCAAAAAAAAAAAGAAAAAAAAGTGGAATACTTATCTTTTTCTCCCAAGCCCTGCAAACTGAATCTGGATGACTTTAAACTTAGGAGAATCCCTGCGGCAGACCACGGATGGACAGTGTTCATGCCCGCTGCCACGCGGTCACTCAGGGTTCACCAGAACAGCCGATGACATCACTAGGGACATGCCAGCTGCAAACCAGAGAGGTCCATCGGATCTCACCTGCTGTCCACATTCCACCATCTCAAGATGCTTCAAACTCATATCTAGAAATGCTCTTGACAGCTGCCCTCTGGACTCAGCCACTAAGATCATAATTTGCTCCAAATGTTAACCTTGGCTTTTCTTGTTTTCATGAAACAATACCTTGAATTCCCTTCAAGCAATACAATCTGAAATGAACAATTTAGTCTTAATGGTACTCCAAAGTACACATTCTTGACACCTCAACAGGTTAGTAAGGAGGAGTTTGTGCTCTTATTGATCTAAAAACAAATTGTTTCTATGTTAATAAATTAGAAATTGTTACCCAAAATTTAAAGGTGCTTAGGAAACAAATACAGGTCTCTCATCTACAGGTGCTGCCTCCTCCACTGATGGATTTAATTGGTTAAGTCTCGGCTCCTCAGGGTCTCTGCTCCAGGGAGTTTGTCAATCCTTGGCTATTACTTTCTTACCTTCATGGCCGTTTTCTCCCGTGTGTTGTATCTGCTTAGGGAATTCCAGTGCTTCCCAGCAGCCACTCACACATCAAATGCTTGCCCTCAGGATCAGACAATGTGAAGAAACCACATCCTGCTCCCCAAGCCTTCAATGCCCAGGCAACCTTGGACAACCACGGCTCCAAGACCCACCTTGCAGTGCGACCGTGGACAATGCGTCCTCCACAGGACCCTCCCTCCCAGCGACTGTGCCGGTCGTGGCAGCTGAGAACAGCACTGCACTGTCGGGTCAGCCTCTTGGCTTGCTGAGACCTGTTAAAGTAAAAATTTGAGCCTTGGTTTACATTTTTAACAGCTAAAAGTTTTAAAAATGAATTTCCTTACTCAATGTCATCCTGGAAAGAAGCTGACACCATAATGGTCCTAATCGGATCGCTGAGTTCCAATGGGTGAGGGTTTGGTAAAAATGGCACAGGATGGGCTGGGCTGGTTGAGAATGTACCGTGTTGGCCTCTCTCTTGCTCTGCTGCTTGCTAGCTATGCAGCTTGGCAAGGTCCTGCAACTTTCTGCATGCACCGTCTCCAGTTTTCAAAAGTCCACAGCTCGTGTTTGTAGTGCTGGCTTTCCAGATGGAACTGGGTCTCCAGGGGCAAAAGGGCAGTGTGTCATCTGTTCTCATGCTGCCCAACGGCTTTTCAGAAAACAACATCAATGGACATTTCCACAGCACTCTGCTCTCCAACCCAGCACCAACCACATTTGGTTTTAGAGTCAGGCGTAACAGACGTTATCTCCATTGAAAAGGAAGGAGAAGTGAGAACAGGTTCCCGGCCAGGCGAAACTGATGGGTCTTCGTCCAGAGCAGGGGTGCAACCTCCCAGGAAACGGAGCTGCCACATCCTCTCTTTCTCTCACCTGCTCACCCACCTGCTCTGGCAGATGGCATTTTCCAGCATCTCCCGCCCCACATTCTCCTCTGCAGTCGGCTCTGGCCACTCCCTCGGGACAGACTCTTGTTTCTTCACTCCTTACACCTGGGCAGGACTTGTGGTTCAGACCGAGGGTCAGAGGCTTGAAGCTGTTGGCTGCAGGCACAGCCCTGACCTGGCCTGCAGCTGATGTCACCTGCCTTCGGGAAGCCACTCCATGTGAGAAGCACCATGCTGGCTCCACACACGTGTGCAGCCCCAGCCACACAGACAGCCCACGTGGAGAGACAGAGAGAGGCCAGGCACCCTCAGAAAAGCCAAATGAGAGGTGGGTCCCTCAGCCTCAGCCGCGCCAGCACCCGGTGACAGGGGGTCCCTCAGCCTCAGCTGCGCCAGCACCCGGTGACAGGGGGTCCCTCAGCCTCAGCCGCTCCAGCACCCGGTGAGAGGGGGTCCCTCGGCCTCAGCCGCGCCAGCACCCGGAGGATCAGACGATCCCTTGCCCATGGAATCATGTGCAAAATCAAACAGGTGTTTGTAGCCACTAACGTTTGTGAAAGTTTGTTATACAGCAGTAGACAATCAAAACGCGCACCGCGGACCAGGGAGAGCGCCCACTCTGTGCTTTTCTAGGCTAAGAAAGCAGCATCGAGAACACCCCATCACAACACCATCGAGCTTCACCCTAGAAAAGTCGCTGAGATTTCCCGTCTAATGGTCCAGCTGAGAGCGTGGCTGCTGGACCAGATGGGCTGGGGCGAGTCCTGCCCCACAGAGCCGCACGGCTTTGCTTCACCTCATTCCTACGCTCGTGACTCTCTGCATCTCGAAGTGAAGAAAAAGTGGCCTTCGCCTCCCGTGGGGGCTAAAAGCATTCACACCCAGACACAGCAGCACACCTAGAACAGGTGCACCCACCTTACTGTTCCCAGGCTGCATCTGGAAACAGGCTAACGTGAAACCTGCAAGGAAGGTGTTAGACTTTGTGACCCAAGTTCACCTAGAGGCTCTCAGCATCTGTGACTGTGGCCAGGGCTGGTGTCACCTTAGGACCCCATTTCATCGGGACGCTTTCCGGCCTGAGAGTCAGCTGAGAAAGGTGCAGGATGGATGGTGCCCTCCGCACAGCTGCAAGACGTTTGACATCATCCGGGACCTGCTTCAGCTGCTGCTGCTGCTGTGGAACAAACACTCCAGGATTTAGCGGCTTCAAACATGAATTTTATTTTGCCTATACACAAAATGTTGTGTGTCAGAAACTTGGGAA
The DNA here is from genome assembly GCF_006542625.1 of Nomascus leucogenys. NCBI lineage: Eukaryota > Metazoa > Chordata > Mammalia > Primates > Hylobatidae > Nomascus > Nomascus leucogenys. Next base: position 107,355,677 of record NC_044393.1, on the reverse strand, counting down.
GGGTTCAGCTGGGCAGTTCCCACGTGGGGCCATTCATGTCGCCGTGGCCAGCCCCAGGCTGGACGCCACGCGGCTCAGGCACACAAGCCTGGCCAGGGGTTCACATCTCTGCTCAGCCCCTCAGCATGGCGGGCTCAGGCCAGGTTTCTCACTGGCCTCCCCAGTGAGGGTCCCAAGTGAATTGGGTGGAGGGCCCACGACAGCCTCACTTTTAATAAGTGAAAAACTTACGGAATTGATTTTTAAGGATGAATAGCAGGCAATTTAAAAATAAAGCTAATAAAATAATTTAAAAATAAAAATCAGTTCATGAACTTCAACTTCAAAAATAAATAACAGGCTGGGCACGGTGGCTCACGCCTGTAATCCCAGCACTTTGAGAGGCCAAGACAGGTGGATCACCTGAGGTCAGGAGTTCGATACCAGCCTGGCCAACATGGTGAAACCCATCTCTACTAAAAATACAAAAATTAGCCTAGCATGGTGGCACGTGCCTATAATCCCAGCTACTCGGGAGGCTGAGGCAGGAGAATCACTTGAACTTGGGAGGCAGAGGTTGCAGTGAGCCGAGATCACACCACTGCACTCCAGCTCGGGCAACAGAGTGAGGCTTTGTCTCAAAAAAAAATAAAATAAGTGAAATAACAATTTCACTGGTTTTGTGAAATTTCCCACGGCATTTCTTCTTCCACTGAAACCCCCCGTTAAATGGGTCACTTCACTGGAATTGTAATTTTACAAGTGTTTAGCGGGTGGGGAAGGGAACAGAAGCAATTCATTTGGGTGGGTTTGGTCATGGAAGGGGTGATTTGTGGTATCGCTAAGGAGAGACGGGCCTGCCGAGAAAGACGGGGAAGAATCCCACGGTGGGAAATGGCTCCCGAGGAGTCACTGTGGGGAGTGAGCCGTTCTTACTTGGTGTGAGCGGTGTCTAGGTTGGATGTTGACAAAAATGAGCAATTTGGTGGAGACGTCAGGAAGAGTCAATGTCACCGGCAAGATGGCTGTTCCTGCACCAAGAGGGGCGGCTCTGGGAAGCCTCTTAGAGGGACACCAAGCACAGCTTCCGAGGGTCCCCCAGCCACCACCCACGGCAGCACCCCAGAGCACAGCACTGTGATCTCTGGCTGGTGACTCAGAGCACTTCCTTTTTCCATTTTCTTAGGAATTAAATTCCTAGATTGCATTAAAGTCGTATTTTCAAAGGAGCATTTCATAAACAGAACTGAAGCGAAATTGGTATATTAAAAGGAATGTTCTGTTATTCAAAGCAACACATGAGGCTGTGAAGCCGCAGAACCACCAGTCAAATTTCAACGGGCGCCGCCAGTCTCCAGTCTGGAATCCAGCTCAGCAGCTGCGACGCCCCCTCGGGAAACCAGGGGGTTTGCTCCACACCAGCTTGTGCTTTTGGGTTTCTGTACACTTCGGTAATAAAATCAATGACTTTTTTTTAAATAGTCCTTTTCTTCCATTAAAAAAAAATGGGTCCATAGTATCTGCAGCAGTGGCTGGGGTGAACTTTGTCTCCAAGTGAGCAAATCACATTTTGTTAAAGTATAACAGTTGCCTCCGGTAACCGGTGTTTTCTTCTAGGGATAAGAAGGGTCTCGGAGTCACAGGGTCTGGAGGATCTGCTCCTCCACAGCAGGTGGGAGCACCAGGCCTGTTGGGTGCAGGTGCCAGGCTGAGCACCATCAGCCGCTCCTTCCCTGCTCATTCACAAGCGTTTACCCGAGGCCGCTGCGACGGTCGGCTCTTCTCTGGGATCCAGAGCTTCGTGATGGCCAGTGAGAGGGCAGAGACACACCGACGCATCATGAAATCACAGGACCTGCCTCTGTGCAGGCCAGAAAGGCAAGTGCCTTAGAGTGAGAAGGAGGCAGCCTCAGAAGAGGTTAAGGTTATGGGCCCTAAAGTGAGACCACTGGGATTCCCTATCCGGCTCTACCACCACAAGTGACAAGTCTCCTTGTCACTTAAACAGGAATACAAATAACATTTACTCCATAGCAATGAGCGGGATTGAATCAAATATTCATGTGAAGTTCCTGCCATAAAGTATGCCACGGCCTTCTCAGGATGAAGGAAGGCAGGGCCTGCTCTGATGGAGCTGGTGGACAGGCAGCTTCTCTCCACAGGGACTGGCCCCTGGCTACCCTGTCCCAGCCAGAACAGAAGGCCTGGACTCAAGGACACACAACAGAAATTGGTAATTCAGTGTTGTCCTGGATGTGGCCTCCAGATCTATCCAACAAAGCATTCCAAGCCCTGGGCTGGCTGCTGAGGCACTGAGAGAGGCCTGACCATTGTCCTGGCACCACACACTGGGACAGAGGAGCAGAAGCGTCCTGCAGAGACACAGCAGCCGGCCCTGGCTTCTCCAGCTGACTGCGTGGCCTTCAGCAGGGGCGTTGTCACCTGCACACAGGGGCGTCAGTCATCCCCAGGGTCCATGGACTCTGAACTCCACGCAGCTGTCAACATGCCGGTGGTGCTTATGAAAACACTGCTACCGCCGGGTTCCAGGGAACAAGTCACGACGTGGACCAGCCTCACATAACCTGCACACAATGCCACTCGGGCAACAAAGCAAAGCACCTTTCCCAGCACAGTCGACTCCATACGATGGAGTGGGGAAATCAACACAGGGTTTAAATCTAATCATCGTTTCTGCATCTGGCTTTTGAGTACCCTCTTCATTTTCCTCACATTCTTTGTCACTTCCTTGCCACAGCATCTTTTACGGTCTGGAGGAAGGGTATACTGCAAGAAGGAAATTAAAGTAGAATATGACCGCTGGAGGAGTGAAACACTTTAATACAGCTCAAGTGCCCTAATTATAAGAACATTCTTCAGGAGAAAAGTGGGTTGATTTGTGGGCTTAACAGATCTTCATTTTCTGCCATTACAATGTGTCCAAGTTGATGTGTTTAGCTGTTTGGTTGACTCATAAAGGAATTTTAGTTAAAGCTCAATACTTATTTCATTTATTTTCTGTCTATCTAAATTCCATCTGTGTGGTCAGTTGATTAGAACAAAGTACTAAAGAGGACATGGTCCGTGGTCTCATTGCTGTTTCTCCTCAGATGCCAAGCAAAGCACCTTGCACATCCTGGGTCCTAAGTAAATTGTCAATAATTGATTAACCAGTTGGGAGTTTGTTTCCTGTCTTGTGAGACCATCTGAAGACGGTTGGGGCGTGGATGGAATGCTGCAAGTTCTATGCTGGCAAACAGCACCATGTGGAAAGCACCTCCTTAGGCACCACTGGGGATAAGAGAGATGCAGGTCCGAGGCCCTGCACTCCGCAAGTCTGCAACCTAGCTGAGACGTGGAAACACAAAACAGTCAGAGGTCACACAGATCAGCGTGTGGTTACCCATCAGAATGAGCGGCAGGAGCAACAGTCATGGTCCTGGGCCGGGTCACCCACCGCCCACGTTCTGACACCACTGCCCACGCTCCGACACCGTCGCCCACGTTCCAACACCATCGCCCACATTCTGACACTGCCTTGGTTGCAGTTTTGAAATGAAAGGCACGGCTGAGCCAGGCAGCGAAGGTGGCATCGTGGCCGGGAGGTGGAGTGAGGGAGCCCCTGTGTCCTCCGATGTTCCGATCTTCATTCGAGGAATGGTTCCACAAGTGTAGGCCACTGTAAAACTCGCTGGTCGCCCACTTACAACTTTGCCCTTTACTGTGTGTAACTTACGCCTCAACTTAAAAATCAAAGAGGAAAATGATTTTAACTGCAGCCAGGCACACATTTAGTTGAGTCTGGAAACTTTTGAATTTCTGGCACACCAAGCGTCATCTGGCACGCAGAATGATTGTGGACTGGAGAAGACAGCAAAAGAAGATTCTTGAAAGTGCATCACCATGTGCTTCTTGATGGAAAAGATGGAAAGGCATATACAGTGGACCTTGAACGAAGAGGGGGTTTGGGGCCCAACGCCTCCCACCCCCTGCACAGCTGAAAATCCGCAAAGAACTTTTCACTCCCCAAAACACTTAGCTTCCCATATCCTTCTGTTGACAGGAGGAGCCTTACCGCTGACATGAACAGGTAAGTAACATATATTTTGTATGCTCTATGTATTACATACTGTATTTTTACAACAAAATAAGATAAAGAAAATGGTATTAAGAAAACCATAAGAGAGACCAAGTTTACTGTTCATGAAGTGGAAGTGTGCGTCGCAAAGGCCTTTCCTCCTGGCGTGAGGGGGAGTGGTGACTAGGACGGCAGCACTGCAAACCGCCTCCAAGTCTGTTCTCCAGAGCTACAGGCCTTCATCCTCCTCGTCCCCACCTGGAGGGGCTGAGGAGGAGGGGAAAGGGGAGGGCTTGGTCCTGCTGTCTCAGGGTGGCAGAGGGGGAGAGGGAGAGCAGGGGGGACGGAGGTGGCAGAGGCAGGCTCACCCAGGACAGTGCTTTCTTGGAAACAACCCACACTTGCCACGCAGTTCAATCGCATGCATTTGTTTTCTCCTATCCATTTATTTGTGTAGAAAATTTTTCATCTGATATTTTAAAATTCAAAACTTGTCATGAATGGAGTAGTTAATATTTGGAAAATGAGTTTTGCCCTCCAGGCTGTAATGCACGGTTTCTAACCCTCTTCCGGGAAAGGCATGCAAGTCCCTGGTGTCTCACACAGTTGCAGACCCTGAGAAAAGCATTGTGCCCGTGGGAAATGTCGTATCCTGGAGTCCTACACAAATCTCAGCAAAATACGGGGGATAGAATCTTTCCTCAAGGAGACGCAGTATACATGTGCGTGTGTGGTGGTGAATTTTAGGCATCGACTTGACTGGATTCGGGACACCTGCATGGCTGGTGAAGCATAAGTTCTGGGTGTCTCTGGGGAGATCAGCACGTGGGTCGGTGGACGGAGCGGGCAGATTTGCTCTCACCGTGGGCCGGCACCGCCCAATCAGCTGGGGACCCGGAGGAAAGAAAAAGGTGGAGGGAGGGAGAATTCTCTCTCTCTTCCGGAGCCGGGACACTGCTTCTCCTGCCTGTGGACTTCGGAGCTCCAGGCTCCCTGGCTTTTAGACCCCAGAGCTTGGGGATTTGCCCTGGCAGCCCCCAGACATGCAAGCCCTCAGCCCTGGACTGAGAATTACACCATGGGACCCCTGGCTCTCGGGCCTTTGGACTGAATTGCACCACCAGCCTCCCTGGTGCTCCAGCTTGCAGAGGGCACGTCGCCAGACATCGCAGCCTCCGTAATTGCGTGAGCCGGTTTAGGCCCCCACTAATCCCCCCCTCACATACCCGTATCTACATCATGTCCTGTCGGTTCTGTCTCACTGGAGAACTCCGACTAACACAGGGTGTGTGGCTTTTCCTAAAAGGTTCTGCTAGTCTCCAAGTGTCAGTCCCTACGAGACAGGAAGTGACTCAGAGTTCCTAGTACCTGGCTTGCGGCTTGGCACGGTGCACATGCTCTAAAATAGGTAGCTATTTAACACATTTACTGTAAGTAGAGATTACAGAAAAAGCTAAATGGAAAGAAAATGTATTTCCACAGGTATGCATCGTTCTATTAAAGACTTCAGAAGTAACGATCAGCTTTCACAAAATTGAGCTTCATTGAAAGTAAAGTCACAGAAAAATTCTGAGGTTGACAAATTTACCCTGAGAATCTCTATCCCCGGCCCCCTTTTTTGTGGCTCATTCACCCCTCATTTCCCCACACTCCTGTCCTCTGCCTTCCAATGTGAAGAGTTCCCCTCCGCAGTGGCATCTGTGCTCAAACACTGACGGCAGCCCTACGCTAAAAGCTCCAACTGTGATGATGGAATTCCAGGCACATCCCTGGAGTCGGAAAGGACTGAGGGATGGGGGTGAGCAGGGCCAGCCATGCGGCCAGCTGGGCCCACAGCCTTTGGAAGAGACGGGGTCCCCTCTGCCGGAGGTGTCTGCGCGGCTGAGCGTTTACGCCCTCCCTGTCAGATAGCAGTTTCCTCCTGGCTTTCCTAGAACTGGGCTGTTACAAATGTCCCTGGTCTTGGCAATTCTCAGACAGCGACTTTCCTGGAAAAGTCGTCTTTTGATGAGTGAGCTGTCACTGTAATACCTTTTTCCTTCAGATGAGGAGCTGATCCTTGGAGTAAGGACAGAATCCCACGGTGCAGCCGAGACACAGCCGTGGCCACAGGAGTGCTCCTGGTCCCAGTGTGCGAACATTCCAGGGCTTCTGTCTTCCAAAGATGCAAAAGAAGAAACTATAAGAGATTTTATTTCCGGTTTTGAGAGCATAGGAGGTAAAACGCCTCATAATGTCAGTTTATTTTGTTAAAGACTCCAAGTGAATATGAAAATGAAGTTAATTCAGTTTTTAAATGTCACCCTAGTTTGCCTTTGAGGGTGCTGGGGGGCGGGGGTCACTGAAATAGTCTACCAGCCCTTCAACTAGTTCCCCTCTCAAATGAGATTTGTGTCTGGAGAGATGAGATAACGCCTCCAGGTAGAGCCGGCACACCTGGGCCTCTGGGTGCCCAGGGCTCTTTCGATTGCCACAGGGCTGAAAATAAAAGAGAAGACCCTGCTGCTCAGGACGCCAGCGAGGGAGATGTTACTCAGCCACTGTTAGCGTTGTGTCTTGGGAAAGCATGGCTTAGTAACTGGTAGTAAATAACACTTTGAAAACTCTTATGTTGAGGGAATATCTCCATCCCGTCACCCTCATCTGTCTGTCCCCATCCTCTTCCAAAGGGCATTCAGAACTGGGGAGAGGACCTAGTAAAATAGGTTAGAAAATGGGAAAAAAGATTAAGAACAAAAAATCAGTATTTTAAAGAAAATACGAGGACAAAAGTTCTTGATACTGTAAACACTCTGGTTTTGTGCGTAAAAATAGTAACTGAGAACAATTAGGCATAGAAAATGCCTCACTTCCATGTGATGCTTTAATTACTCCCAGGAGAACATTATTAATTATTTAAAGGGCCACTTGAGTCATTAATTATCCTTCCCTATTCATTTCTAAGCAAACTTTTAAATTTAGTCTCATTCCCCAATTTACTCCTCAATTAGATTTCTATTTCTGCTTCACACGCAGCTAAAAATAGTTCCCTATTTTGTTCCTTTAATGTTGTTTGTTTTCTTCTCCCTAAAAAGCCACTTGGAAAGGTGGCATGGCCGTCAAACCAGGCCCTGCTTCTCTCTGAAGTCCAGGACCCTCTGGCCTGGAATCGCTGGCCTCCCGGCCTGCAGGGTCCCCCGTCACTCCCAGGACCCTCCTTTCACCCACTCTCCCCTTCTCCATGCTCCCTGGATCCCCTACACCCTTGGAATTTTGGACACGTGATAAATTCGTGACCCATGCCTACCAATGATGACCAGGGAGGCTCAGCTGACAGCTTTCTCCCCCCTCCCACCAGGCCCCACCCAGGCCTCATCTCTCAAAAAGGAAAGTCCTGGTTTACCAATTCACGCACAAATGTTTGCGATTTAGCACCTGTTGCTTCTCCTTTGAAAGGGAATTGGAGAGGAAAGCATAACCCAGAAAGTGAGGAGGCCCTGGTGAGGGGAAGGGTCTGGAGGGCAGCCCCGCAGACCTGCTCCCTGCCTGTGGAGCCGAAGCGTGGGCTCTGGGCTGGGCTTGAGGGGGAGTGCTCAGGGAGGGGCCCTGCTGTCCTGGCAGCCGCTGGCTGAACCCTCCAGACGGGAGTGAGCAGAACCAGGAGTAATTCATACATCTGCCCACTTGCTCATCAACGAACAGGGAACACCTGCTGTACAAACCCACAATGCTGGGCATTCACTGAGGGGCAGACACCAAATAATCTCTCTAAATATTGTATCCTATCGCATCATATTAAGCTAAGAAGAGTTCTCCAAGAAAGTGGCAACACCTCCTTGTAAATGGGGAGTTTAAAGAACTCTGAGCCTGGTTGGTCTGAGAAATTGGAGGACGGCAACAGTCAGGGCCCCAGGAGAGAATAAAGAGACAGCTCCTGGAAGAACTGGTCAGAAGCAGAAGGGAGAGGCTGGTGGCCTGTCTCTGTGAGCCCCACCTGCCTATGGTGGGAGGGGGGCCAGGGCAGGGCTGCGGCACGCGCTGGTGTGTGCCCGGCTCTTGGACAAACCATCTGAGATGTTCTCCCAGCTGCTCTGGCTCCATCGCAGAGCCTCCTGCTGAGCTGAGTAGGGGTCCCTGGCTGGCCTGGCACTAAACTCTGCTTAGATATGTCCAAGGGTCTCTGCTTTTGCCCCAGCGAGGAAAAGCAGGATGCTTCTCCAGACTGGGAGGGCTTTCCTAAGGCAGACACCTGAGCCAAGACAGGAGGAAGCTGTGAGGCATGTGCCTGGGGTGGAGCGTGCCTGCGGCTTCCAGAGATCAGCAAGGCTGAGGCATGAGAGGCAGAGTGGAGGCTGCGAGACGGGTCCAGGAGGAGACTCAGGCCCAGATCAGGTGTGGCCTTGCATGTAGGGTGACCACGTGCTTCCCATAATATGTCCAAACCAGGACATTTCCAAGAATAGGGGGACACGAGTAATGGTTACGCTGGGGCAATGGGCAAAGCCTGGCCAGGCCCAGCATGGCAGGTGGTTGCCTCTTCGAAGGTATAAACCAAAATGTATTTGAGACAGGTCTCAATCAACTAGAGGTTGATTTTGCCAAGGTTAAAGACCATGGCCCAGGGCACAACCTCAGGAGGTCCCAAGAACACGCACCCAAGGCGACAGGGTATGGCTTGGTTTTATACATTTTAGGGAGACTGAAGTTACAGGAAAAGACATAAAGCAATATCTGGAAGGTATACATTGATTTGGCCCAGAAAGGTGGGACATCTCGAATTGGGGTGTGGGTCGCGGGGGGGGGGCCTTCCAGGTCACAGGTGGATTACAGGATTTCCTGATTGGCAGTTGGGTAAAACAGAGTTAAGATCTGCCTGAAGACTTGAAATCAGCTTGAGTGAAGATAAAGGGGGTTGTGGAAGCCAAGGTTCTTGTGGATGAAGCCTCTGGCTAGCAGGCTTGAGAGAGAGTGAATGTGAATGTCTACTCTCAGGGCCTTGAAAGGTGTCAGACTCTCCAGAAAGACCTAGTGAGGGACAGGGATTCTCCAGAGTGCAGGATTCCCCAACAGACAGCTTTGCTGGGCCATTTCAAAATCTGTCAAATATATTTCTTCAGGGCCTGCTGGCCGTCATGTGATGCTCTACTAGAGTCTGGTGGGAATTTGCTATCTTATTGCTATGAAGAGTCTGGTCAGCCTTAGGAGCTCTGTTTTTATGTTAATGTTGGTCATGAACTCCAGGAAAGGAGGGTGTAGTGAGGCCTGCCCAACCCCCTCTCCCTGTCATGGCCTGAACTCGTTTTTCGGGTTTCTTTGGGATCCCTTTGGCCAAGAGGGGAGTCCATTAAGTTGGTTGGGGGGCTTAGAATTTTATCTTTTGTTTACAAAGGCATATTGAGGACTTTGGTCATTTTTCTAAGAGCATCAGGTAACCGCAGGGTTTAGGGGTGTTCAGCAAAGCCCGTGACTACACACACACTGGACCTTCAGAGAAGTGTGGCATCTAGCTATGACCACAGCCATTTCTCCTGGTCTACCCCGTCCAGCGGGACGCACTGCTGCAGGAGAAGACTCATCCGTCATGCGACCCCTCACTGCACCCCGGACAGTCACTTCTAAAATGTAAGCCTTCAACAAGGTATTAACGTGTGCATTAATTACCTTGATTCTTACGGAGCCCCTCTGCGGTGGAAGGGCAGGTGCTGTCATTCCTACAAATGCACAGAGTTCAAAGTTCATCGCTTGCCCAGGTGGAACCGGGAGAAAAAGATGGGTTCGGGCCGGGCGCGGTGGCTCACGCTTGTAATCCCAGCACTTTGGGAGGCCGAGGCGGGCGGATCACGAGGTCAGGAGATCGAGACCACGGTGAAACCCCGTCTCTACTAAAAATACAAAAAAAATTAGCCGGGCGTGGTGGCGGGCGCCTGTAGTCCCAGCTACTCGGAGAGGCTGAGGCAGGAGAATGGCGAGAACCCAGGAGGCGGAGCTTGCAGTGAGCCGAGATCGCGCCACTGCACTCCAGCCTGGGCGACAGAGCGAGACTCTGTCTCAAAAAAAAAAAAAAAAAGAAAAAGATGCGTTCGTCGAAGGCACCCAGCGTCAAGAGCTTTCTTCACAAGCCAAGCAGCTCGTCTAAGGCCCAGGTCTCCCTCTCTGTCGTCTCCCACTAGATACACATGGATGAAGCCAGAGAGATAACAGTTAGAGGATAGATGACAGGCAGATGACAGATAGGCAGATGATAGATGATCGATAGATGACAGGCAGATGACAGATAGGCAGATAGGTGATTGATAGATGACAGGCAGGTAGATCACAGATATGATAGGTCACAGATGACGGATAGGCAGGTGATAGATGACAGATAATAGATGATAGATTACAGATAGACAATCGATAGGAATATAATAGATGATAACCACATGATAGATGGATAGATCATAGATAAATGACAGAGAGGTAGATGATAGATGATAAATAGGTAGATGGTAGGTAATAGGTAATAGATGATAGATCGCAGAGAGATGATAGGTAGATGATAGCTGATTGATACATGATACAGAGATGATAGGTACATGATAGATGGATAGATCATAAATGACAACAGATGATAGATGATAAATAGGTGTAAATGACAGATGAAAGATAGGCAAATGATAGATGATAGGTACATAATAGATGGATAGATCACAGATAATAGATGACAGGTAGGTGATAGAGGATAGGTGGATGATAGAGGATAGGCGCATGATGATAGATACCTGACAGATGGATAGACGATAGGTAGATGATGGACAGGTAGATGATAGATGACAGATGATAGATTACAGATAGACGATCGATAGGAAGACGATAGATGATAGATAGATACATGACAGATCGATAGATGATAGATGATAGGTAGATGATGGACAGGTAGATGATAGATAATATGGATGATAAACATCAGATGATAGAAAAATCGGTATCTGTGAATACGGGGGGTGGGGGATCAGAGAGAAGCAAATGATAAGCCCAATGAGGTAAATGTTAATGATGATGACCGAATCCACAAAAAGGATAAAAAGGAGTTATTTGTAATATTCTTATTCTTCTAATTTTTGTGTAAGTTTGAAATTATTTCCAAATAAAAATTAAAACAACACAAACTTAACTTGTATCTCTCATTCCAGTGCTTTCCACTTGCTGGGGAACGCCGAGCTCTCCTGGGTTGGTCACGCAGGCGCCTCGGGAGGCCGCGCAGTCCCGCGTGGGGCGCGGCGGGGCGGCCCCAGTGGCACCGCGTGAGTCCCCGCCCAGCGCTCCCCACCCGCCGCTGCGTTTGCGGGGACAGAATGACCCCCGTTTTGCAAACGCAGGACACAAAACCAGCTACCCAGCTGAGGCTGGGACCCACCTATACCTCCGTCTGCGTTTTTCTCCAGCTTTCCGTTCAACCTGACGTCCTCTTTTGAGGCTGCGGGGGTCCCCACCAAAAAGCACTCTAATTTTCTCCATTTTCAGACGCCCCAACCGAGCCCCACTGGCTACAAAGACGGCGCGCCCACCCCGGACGGGCCTCTGGCCGCTTTCTTGGGCTTTATTAAGAAAGGCAGGTACAGGCGGCGGCAAAGGCATCCGCCCCTTCCGAGCGCACACCTGGCCCGGGTCCTCCTCTCCCGGCCCCGCGCCGGCCGCTGTTCCCCAGTTCTCTCTACTCCGAGCCGGGCGCGCACTGAGCACCCCCTTCCCAGCCCCTCCGCCCACAGAATCTGGAGGCGCGGCCGGGAGGGGGGCGTGGGGCAGAGAAGAGGGGAGGAGGACGGAGAGAGAGGCTGGGGGGGTCGCGGAGACCAGAGGGAGCGCGCGCGGCGGGGACAGAGAGCCCAGGGGCGAGGAGAAGGCGCGGGGCGCAGGGGAAGGGGAAGTGGGAGGCGGGGAGGAGGGGCGCGGAGCGGGGGTTCTCGGGGGAGGAGGGAGACGAGGACTGGGGCAGCGCGGGGCGGGGACCGGGGCGGGGGGCGGAGCGGCGGGGCGCGTGGGGGACGGACGAGCATTGAGCGCGCTCCAGCTGCCGGGACGGAGGGGGCGGCCCACGCGCTCGGGCCGCTCGGCTGCAGCTGCGGGGCCCGAGGTCTCCGCGCACTCGCTCCCGGCCCATGCTGGAGGCGGCGGAACCGCGGGGACCCAGGACGGAGGCGGCGGGCGCTGGGCTGCCCCCGGCACGCTGAGCTCGGGATGCGGACGCTGCTGCCGCCCGCGCTGCTGACCTGCTGGCTGCTAGCCCCCGTGAGTGCGCCCGCGACCCCCGCCCCACGGCGCCCCGGACCCGGTTCTCCCCTTCCGAGAAGAGCGCTCCTCCCGCCGGGCTTCGCCTTCCTCCCGGGCGCGGGCGGGGTCCGGGAGAGGCAGCGGGGTCGCCCGGGGTCCGGAGCTTCCTCCCGGAGAGCGTGAAGCGCCGAGCTCCGGCCCCGCCGGGTTGCGGGACTCGGGTTGGGAGGCTGCCTGCGCCCTTCCCCGCGCCCCACCGTCCGGGGTTTGCTGGAAACGGGATCGTTTCTTCCCGGACGCGTCAACGATGAGCTCGTTCGGGGCCGTCCCGGGAGCTGGGAGCTGCGGGCACCTGCGCGGGCTGCGCGTTTCACGGGGAGATCGGGGTTGGCGTTGGCCGCAGATGCCTCTCGGCCCCTCCCTGTACTTACTGGTTTGTTGGTTTTAGTGTCGGGGGGACGTGGCGTCGGTTAAATAAAGTTTCCTTTTGGAAATAGTTGCTTTTTTCCCAAGAGCACTGGAGGAAATAACTGCGCAAAAGTTTGTTGAATAAGTGCCTTCGCACATGGAGTTCTGAATTATTCCCTTTGTGAACCTTAAAAAAAAGAGAGAGAAAAGAAAAAAAAATTCGAGCCTTGTTTCTTGCTTTCCTCTTGGAGACCGAAGCGGGTTTGCGGTGCGCGCGGTTTTCGTGCGCGTCGCAGCCGAGGTAGGTCTGGACCGATCCGCGGCCTCTCTGCAGCTGGGAGGCTGCGATGCTGACGGGACAGTGTCATTGATTAACCGGCGACGCCCAGTCTGCAGCGGGGCTCGAGCCACACTCCCTGGCCTTGCGCGGAGGCGCAGCTAGGCTCTCCTCCCTCGAGGGTGGGCGCTTTGAGGAGCGGGTCCTTGGAAAGTACCAGGCTTTATCATGGTTAATGCCGCTTTCGTTGCTAAAATGTCCTAAAAGAAGTCATTGCTCTGCATGTTCCAGGAACGTCAGGTATTATTAATGTCTTTTATACTTTAACAAAGTTTTTCTTTTTACATCAATGTAATTTCCTTAATTCTGAAATTTAAGCCACTCACTTGTCCTGCATGAAAACAGAGGACTTGAGACCCGGAGTCAGTGCCTGGTGCTGGTTCAGTCACGAGCTAGAAGCAAGCTCTTTTAAATGGGGCTAAAGGTGGCAGAAGTTCCAGCGTTGTTTTCCCCTTAATTCTGTTAGGATATTGTGTTCCTGGTTGGAACTCTTATTGACCATTTCGACAGTAAGATAACTAAACATAGATGGCCATAGTACGCCCAACAGCGTGATTGTCTTTAGTTACTACTTTAGTACAAGTAGAATTTTGGTCGGTGTTGGGGGACGGGAAGATCAAGACCAAAAGGATGGGTGGGGGGAGCCCTCCTTAAGCCCCCAAGGGCCGCTTGGCAGGCCCTGTGCTGACTTGGGGGTGGGCGTGAAGAACAAGAACGTCGATCTAGGTAGAAACGGTGCCTTCTGAGAGGAAGCATTGTGTAGTTCTGTCTTCTTCTCACATTAATAGACGGTTAATTACTATCTTTGTAGCATCTTCCGCTCCCCTGATGGAGCCTGACTGGAAATCGCCCCCTCTTCTCTGTGGGGCCACAGTGGTGTGATTCCCCCACCTCTTCCTCCCTCCTCATCTTGCTGATTTTTTTGAATATCTCTTCCACCCCAAATTCTAGTCAAAATGATTGCAGTTTTATCTGTAGTTAGAGGGTTAAGCTTTGAACATGTACCAACACCTTTAAACATAAAGCCCTTGTATCACGGCTCTTTCCCGGGTGGAGGCCGTCCTCAGAGGACGCTGCGCAGTCCACAGGCTTAAACCAAACCAAAGGCTGTGAAACGGAGGAGCCAGGTGTCGAGAGATTAGTGGAGTAAAGAGCTCTGTTGCCTCCAAATTAGTACCGACGTATTCTGTTAGTAAGTTCATTTTCCTGCTCAGAAAAAAATATTCTATTAGATTTTGTATTTGTTTTATAATACCTTTACAAAGTAAACAGTGAAGTTTTTTTAAAAATGCCAGAAAAATTGAGGTGATTGGTTTTAAATGCATTTTGGTTTGGAAGCAGTTTAAAACTGTGAGGTTTGGGGTTGTTTTTGTAGAACTTTTGCTTGCTTTTCCTCTTATTGTGGAATTTTTAGTTATTAATATTTCTTTTAACCATGAACAGGTGAACGGCATTCACCCAGAATGCCGATTTCATCTGGAAATACAGGAGGAAGAAACAAAATGTGCAGAGCTTCTGAGGTCTCAAACAGAAAAACACAAAGGTAAGGCAGAGGCTTGGTGAGTAAGAACTCCAGTGACAGTCTTACCCGGGAATGCGCCTCACTCAGCTGTGGTTCAGGGTCACCACCTGCATCTTAAAAAAAAGAAAAAGAAAAAGGCCACTTCTCATTGTTTGTTAATGAACTACTGGTAAAACTCATAGAGAGTTGGATAGGTAAGGTCTTCACACACACCTTTAAAAAGAAAACCTGAATCCTTAACAGTAACAGTTTCCATGGTTTGAGATGATAGCAACAGTTACTAAAACAATTTCATGGGCTTTGTTATGCTTTGCAAAAGCAGCTTCAGTTTTCCAGGGGATAAGCATTTATCTGAATTCTTGCATTTTAAATTCTTAGCTATAGGACAGATGATTTTGATCTGGTTAAGGATGGTGGGTACTTGGCAGAAAGCAAACAGGAAAATGGGACTTTGGTTGTGCTGAAGACGGGCCTGTGGTGAACACTGTGAACGTGCAGATTGCCTTCTCCGGTTTGACAGAGGCATGCTGGGCCATCATGCCCCAACTGGGCCTGCTAACAACCTGTTTATAGACTCTGCCCTGGGATAGCACCCGGCCTATAAATAGTAGCAAGGCCTTTGTCCCTCAGCTTTCTCTGCTCTTTGTCATGATTTTCTCCTCTTCAAGAAAGAAATTAAATCTGTGTTAAAACAGTCTGGTGTCCTGTAGAGGGCCTCAGATGGTGGGCTTTATTCAAGAATAGCCCTGCCCAGCAGCAACAGAATGCAAGCCACATTACAATGAGTAAAAAGAAGCATGAGAGGTTAATTTTAATAGTATCCTTTATTTACCTGAATAAATCTGAATCGTTAACATTTCAACGTATAATCAACCTAAAATTATTAATTTTGCATTCTTATTTTATGATAAGTTTTAGAAGTCCAGTGTGTTTTTTGTGCTTACAGCACAACACAATTTGGACCCCATTTCAAGGTCCAGTAGCCACAGGCAGCCAGCGGTCTTCACGCTGGACAATGGGCTGTAGATTGTCACTAAAACAGGTGTCCCTTCCCATTCCCATCCCCCTCTGAGCCACCGTTTCTTGGTCTGAAACATGCAGGCTCTGCCTCCAAGGCTTCTTCTGGCTTTAAAGATCTGCGATTCCGTGGTGCACGCATGGTTCTGGCCCATCTTCCAGATTGTCTGGTTGAACTCTGTCCAGAGAAAGGCAAATAAAGTAACTTGGCTGAAGCCATGCTGAGAGTCTGTCCTGGGAAGTGCTGATGCGGCCCAGGAGACGTGGATGGAGGAGGCAGCCAGTCCGCCACAGCAGAAGCAGCAGCATGGCCATGGAGGGTCCTTCTTAAAGGTAGTCCTGAGGAGAGACAGGCTTTTAGGACTACCTGGGGGCCTGGGGGCCTGGGCAGCCCTCCTCACCTCCAAGTTCCAAATTGTCCATCTTCCTGTTTTCATGGGATATTAGAAATGCAGATTTATATAAAATATTCCACTTTCTTAAAAGTTTGCAAACAATACATTAAAAAAAAAAGATTTTGAGGGAGCCTGGGGCCATCCGATGCCTCCTGGAACACCCTCATCCAAAGACAGGTCAGCACATTTACACTATTCACAGGGCTTCCCTCCTCCTCAGTGGGCAATCTGTGTGTAAGTCACATCGGACGCCAGGGGCCACAGGTCCCAGGCAGTCACTCAGCCCCACACCAACTTGAGCGGGTTCAGATGCAGGCCCAAGAGGCCCTCGTAGGCAGCGTGGGTTGGGAAACTTGTCACTGGGCTTTCTTGCAGCGACAGGTCGTATTGAAGGCTCTTATTTCCAATATCAGCTCTGTAGGAAAAATATCTGTATCTGATCCGTTTTACCCTTTTGACTTGCACGAAGTACTTGGTAACAAGACACTGCCCTTCAGGAGAGAAGCAGCAGCATGCCGGGGCCTCAGCCTGGCCACTCTTTTGTTTTTTTGCACTCTTTGAAATATGCATGGCTCAAATGCCGGGGATGTAAATAGAAGTAAGTTACCAGAATAAAGATGCTATCAGCAATGTCAACCAGAATCTACAGGCTGAGGCAGGCGTCTGATTAGATGGGCTGAGTGACTCCATGAGACATGCATTTGCACATGATGCCAGGTGAGGTGAGACACTGACGGTCTGTTACAGCCACTTTTAAATCTGTACGATTAAGAAATTTGTGTGAAAGAGTGCCAGAAATGAGGTGAAAAAACCTAGCTTCCAGTTCCAGTGAGGTAATTTGTGTAAGTCTGATTTGGAAATTTGGAAATGTTTCTCTTTATTACATGTTGAATCTAAAAAAAAAAAAAACACGTAAATCCAGACAGAAACCAATTTCAATTCTAAGCTCTCTTACAGGATTCTCTTTGTAAGCTTAGGAGTTATTGGAGCTGTATGACTTAACATCGATGCATCACTAAGACAAGCTTTCTCTTGCGGATATGTGTATGAGGCACTCCTGGCCTCAGAGCCGAGATCCAGCCCTGTTCCCATGGCCTGTGCCAACTCACAGGTGGAAGGCACAGGTCCCTGAGGGGGCTTTGTCCAGGCTTCCTGCCTAGGCACAGGCTGGATAGGAACTTTCGTGTGATTTTATATCATTCTTAACACCCACGTCTGGAGGGGTGTGACCTGCTCTGGGGAGAAGCAGAGGTGGTCTCTGTGTGTTCTGGGAGCTCACTGTTCTGAGACATCCTTCAGAGGTGCATGGTTGAAATGGATCTGATGGCGAATGTCAGCTTAGACCAGGCCACAGAAAGTGCTAGGCTTAAAAACTAACTTTTGTTTGATTTTTTTTAAAACAATGGATGCTGAACTAATTTCAATCTACATGTCAGGAACTATGAAGGGTTTGAGGTCATTCCCCACTTGCAGGCTAACAAGGTCGCCTGCCACAGTTTTGCAGATGCTGCAGAAGATGGGAGATGCTGGGCCAGAGACAAGAGACTTGCTGTTCACGGCACAGCAGGCATCATGAGCTGCATGTGCCCACGGGTTCCCTCTGCTTCTCAAGCCCCCCAGGAGCAGTGGGAGCGGCCCCCTCAGATGCAGTGCATTTGTGTCGTAGCTGAGGAGAACTGGCTTAGGAAACCCCCAGTGTCAAAAGGAGGCTGCTGGCAAACCCCCAGCCTTTGTTACAGAGAGAGATGGTATCTTAATTATCTTAATTATCGAACTCTCCTAGGTTGTTTGCTATACAAACATCCTCAGAAAAAAGGATGACTTATGTCAGAGAAACATATTATCTATCATACTTGGGGGAATGATCTCCTCAAGCAAGGATTGGTGGCTGCCGAGTAGGATGTAAATGTGCTTCCTTTACTGTCCCATAGCATTCTGTGACTTTCGTGATTGTAACTCACTGTGTGATTTCTTGGTCCTTCTCCTACGGTGCCCGGAGGAGATGGCATCATGTTCCTGCTGCTTCTCCCAAGTCTCACACAGAACTTAGCATCTAAAGAGATATTTTAAAAGCTTTTGCTGAACAAATTAATGAAAATTCTCACAGTAGAAATTAAGTGATATATACGTGTATATATATATATATATATATATATATATACATAGAAAAATTCTGTTCAAAAATGTGTGTAACGGGAAATGTCTCTACAGACTCCACCACTGCCAGTCCCGAGTTGCCCCGGAGAGTCGGGGTGTGCACGTGGGCAGACCCCGCTTTTCCTTCCAGACACGTGGAAGCTGGCACACTCTTCACACATGCACCCGGCATTTTGCTTTTCTTTTCTGTTTTGTATTTCAGTGTAACAACTATTTGGCGACTGTTTTGTATTTGTTCTTATATTCTCTTTAAGAGCTGCTATAGTATTCTAATGTGTTTCTTTAGTCTCTCCCAGGTCCGTGGACTTTTACGTAGCCGACAGTATGTCGCTACTACAAGCAATGTTCTAGTGACTGTTTTGATGGTGGGAATAAAATATTTCACCAGCATTTGAGGGTTAACTTCAAGCTACTAATATAAAATTGGAATCACCATCTCCTATGACCAAATGACACTATTTTAGCCCACTTTCTCATTCCTGTGATGGTTGTGTCATGTGGAATATGGTTAATCACAACCCATTTTACACCTAGCCCTTTCTTTCTTGTTCCTCTTTGTCAGAGGAAACCGGACTGTCCACAAAAGGGTTCTCGCTCACAGTGTCATGTGGGGACTGGCCCTCCTCGGGGGGTCCAGGGCCCTGTGCGACGGCAGCATGCCACCTCGCTCTGTGGTCTCAGCTCAGCTGCCCCGCGGTGCTGCTCTCTGCTGCGGGAGCTGGAGCTGTGGTGGGAGCTCGCTGTTCCTGGTCCTCAACAGACGTTCAAGGCAGACCAGTGCTAAGAAACTAAATGAATAATCACTGTGTTATGCTCCAGGAGGTCTGAACTGAGCAGTTTTGGAATCCATGGCAGAGAGCAGAGAAGTAGGTTCCTCTGATGTCGATACTGATGGTGTAGACGTCAGTTGTATCTTAAATGGTGCCTATCTCTTTCCTTTTCGTTTTCTCTCTGATATAAGTAGGTCCTTGTTCTAGTCCAAATACCTTTTTGGACTGATGATATAAACAGCTGGTCACTTTTTTCTTTTGGATCTTTTTGACTAGATTTCTTCTGTTTCTACGCTCCTTAAGGTCATTTCCTTGTCTTGGATATTTAAATAATTAATAACTGTTGATTGGTTGGGACAGTCTTAAAGTAATGTCTTTATGGCCTGGTGCAGTGGGCTCACACCTGTAACCCCAGCACTTTGGGAGATCGAGGCAGGAGGATAACTTGAAGGCAGGAGTTCAAGACAAGCCTGATTAACATAGCAAGACACCAAAAAAAACTTTTTAACTTAACCTGGTGTGGTGGCACACACCTATAGTCCCATCTTCTCAGGAGGCGGAGGCAGAAGGATTGCTTGAGCCCAGGAGTTCAAGGCTGCAGTGAGCTATGATGGCGCCACTGCACTCCAGCCTGGACAACAGAGCAAGAAGCTGTCTCTATTTTTTTAAAAGTAACATCTTTATATTTACTTTTTATAGGAAACAAATCTCACTGAATTAATTTTTACCCTGAATAAAATGCTTATCTTAAGAATCAAAAAGGGAATTATGGTTGAGAAGTCAGTTCCTGGCAGGTGAAGGAGGGGGCCACTCAGAAGTGCACCAATGGCTTCTCCTGTCTGGGAAGAACGGAGCTGTTGCCTGGGTGACCACAGTGGGTCACAGGAAGTGATTCAGGGTGAGCGGCCGGCCCCTTGGGGTGAGCTGCTGCTGATGGGGTCAGAGTCGGCTTCCTCCCCACCCCTCCTGCTGAGGTCAGGGCTCAGTCTGGTGCTGGTGACCCCAGACGCAGCAAGCTCCCACCAGTCGACGGCCTCTCCCAGTGCACACCTCTCTGCCTTCTCCACTCCCCTCCCTTGATCTCTGTCTCCTCCATCCTTGGGCTCTCACACCTGCCTCCTCCTCCCCAGGTACGCCTGGGTGTCCTCAGAACCTGGCTGCTTCCTGTCCTGCTGGTGGGGGTTGGTGACAAGTGGCTGCTCCTCCTTCACATGGCCACAGCGGTAACAATTCCTGCTGGCCTCATTTTTTATGATTTTACATTTAGATACCCATTTCACATTCTTGACTTACAAGCCATGGTTTTTACAGCATATTGTCTGTCGGGGCCTCCTCCTTTTCCTGGGCTCAGCCTGTTCTTCCACAAGGACTGTGTTGACGTGGGGGTTCTTGAGAGGCTCAGAGACCTGGGCTGGCTCAATGGAAACCAAACCCACAGCCAGCATGCAGCTCACCACACACACAACTCCTCAGTGTGTGGCCAGTGACCTCTCAGCTTCTTCCTGGGCAGCAGTGGTTGTCTTGGGTACGTGGCCACTGTGGATGGACACTAATGTGCGCTTTCATGCAACCTGTCAGATTCTTGGTGGCTTCGGCTCTCAGGTGTTTTTGATTTGCTACGGTTTGAATATTTATCCCCTTAAATACTTAGGTTAAAACTTAATCCTCAATGTAGTAGTATTGAGAGACGGGCCTTGAAGAGGTGATTGGATCATGAAAGCTCTGCCCTCGTAAGTGGGTTAATCCGTTAATAGATTAGTGGGTTTTCATGGGAGAGGTTTTATAAGAAGAAGAAGAGAGACCTGGGCCAACACGCTCGGCCCCCTCACTACACGATGGCCTGTGCCACCTGGGAACCCTGAAAAGTCCCCGCCAGCAAGAAAGCCCTCACCACTGTGACCACTCGACCCTGGACTTGTCCAGCCTCATAACTGTGAGAAATAAACGCCTTTCCTTTATAATTTACCCAGTTTCCGGTATGTTGTTATAAGCAACAGAGGCAAACTTGGACATGTGAGCAGACTGCAGCTCTTCCTGAAGGGGACTCGGGACTCGAACCTCTTTGGTCACAAAGCTTTGTAGTTTTCTGGGTCAGTACCCAGTCCTGTGATTCCCCGAAGGCTTCATGGCCAGGGCCTGTGTGTTTGAGGGTTGCCTCATGTCATGGGATGAGTGGAAATTAAACCATCCGGCTGACATTTGCTGATGCGTTGGCTGATCCTCTCATTTATTTATTTTTTCTGAGATGGAGTTTCACTCTGTCACCTAGGCTGGAGTGCAATAGCGTGATCTCAGCTCACTGCAACCTCCGCCTCCTGGGTTCAAGCAATTCTCTTGCCTCGGCCTCCTGAGTAGCTGGGATTACAGGCACCTGTCACCATGCCCAGCTAATTTTTGTATTTTTAGTAGAGATGGAGTTTCACCATGTTCGCCAGGCTGGTCTCAAACTCCTGCCCTCAGGTGATCCACCCGCCTTGGCCTCCCAAAGTGCTGGGATTACAGGTGTGAGCCACTGTGCCTGGCCTCCTCCCATTTATTAACATTTTTCAGCAGGTTTTTATGGAACAGATACCAGATTGTAATTAAAAACTTTCCTTTTTAAATATTATTTTTATTTTATTTATTTTTTGAGACAGAGCCTCACTCACTCTGTCACCCAGATTGGAGTGCAGGGGTGCGATCTGGGCTCACTGCAACCTTTGCCTGCTGGGTTGAAGCAATTCTCCTGCCTCAGCCTCCCGAGTAGTTGGGATTACTGGCATATGTCACCATGCCCAACTAATTTTTTGTATTTTTGGTAGAGACAGGGTTTCACTATGTTGGCCAGGCTGGTCTTGAACTCCTCAATTGATCCGCCTGCCTTGGCCTCCCACAGTGCTGAGATTATAGGCGCGAGCCCCTGTAGCCGGCCCTTTTTTAATATTAAAGACTCACTTTTCTTGACTAATCAAAGACTAAATAAAGACAACATGAAGCTTAATAAGTTATCCTGATAAAGCACAAAATCATTGTTTTCTAGGCCAATTACTTAAAATGTAAAAAAAAAAAAAAAAAAAAAAAAAAAAACTTTTGTAATTAAGAGAAGACCAATATTCAAGAAAATATTGTCCTATTGGCCGGGCGCGGTGGCTCACGCCTGTAATCCCAGCACTTTGGGAGGCTGAGGCAGGCGGATCATGAGGTCAGGAGATCAAGACCATCCTGGCCAACATGGTGAGACCCCGGCTGAGGCAGGAGAATGGCGTGAACACAGGAGGCGGAGTTTGCAGTGAGCCGAGATGGCCCCACTGCACTCCAGCCTGGGTGACAGAGCAAGACTCCATCTCAAAAAAAAAAAAAAAAAGAAAAGAAAATATTGTCCTATTAATGGAAAACAAACTCACTTTGTGTCAGTAGTTTAAGCTTTAACAAAAAATTATAAATAAAATCATTCTAATGTTAGTAGTTTGACCACACATAAAATTTCTTTTGTCAGACTTTCTACAACTGTGTATACCCACTCAGTTTTTGTCTTACTCATTTTCTTCTTTTTTATTCTGGAACAATCAGTCATCTTGCTTTAAGATAAAAGTACTCTCTTTTTCCTTAAACACAGACCTCGTATACTTTTCCTTATTAAAAACACATCCTACTTTCTGTGTTTTTTTCATATACAGTTGTTTGCTTTCATCTTTATTTCTAGTGGTTTTAATTACACATGTTAATTCAAATTCTTAATCCTTGGCAACACTGATACACACTGTGAATTAGGAAGTCCATGGCATCATAGTTATTAAATGGCACGTGTTTCCTCAGCACAGGACACGCTTACTGGCAGACCCAGGTAGCTCCAGTTCCTCTAGAATAAGCCAAAAATACTTAAGCTTAAACTGCTTTTTAGGAATTAGTGTTTTAGTAGTTTATCTTGTTTGGGCATGATCTAGATATGTAGTAAGTGTCATTTAATTTAACAGTATAATTTCAGAGTTTCAAGTTTTCAAAAATATTTTGGAAACTGCTTTTAAACAGACAGATAATATCAAACTACCTGTCATCTCAGGTTATTTTTCTTGTTGACAAATTTTTTAACAGGAATAATGAGCTTAATTGACTAGCTCAGCTAGGTAGAATGTCTATTTCTACTAAATCATTGATATTCTTATTTATTAAAAATTACTCAAGTTATATGAACTTGAAAACCATTGGGTTAGTTCCTTTTTTTCTCACAAAATATTTAATTTTTACAAGCACCTAATTTTCTTTAGGCCAATAAAATAGATCTCTTTTATATGTTATTTCTAATAATAACATCAGAAGGTAGGGTAATATGAGATACAAATAACATACATAAATATAGACGTACATAACCAAACAGACAGAAGCAGAGATTCCTGGACTCTGTTCTCAAATTGTAGCCCTGTGCCAGGTACAATAATATAAAACTCACTGGTCGGTCCAAATTGTGTTCTTGGCAGATAAAGTTACCTGTTTGGATGGCCAAAGTCTTTTGTTAATACATATGGAAAGGACTTTAAGATTTTCCATTTGCCAGTTTTTTTCTACAGTGTTCCCATTTTTTCTCCCTTCTGGTGCGTCATTTCCCAGATGCCTGCATTTTAAAGATTTCGGTATCTCTAAGGCAGGGAGAAAGGACATTAAGTTTTCTCCAGAAAGGAGTTGTGGGCATAGTTGCCTGTTGTCCGGGGTCAGATTTACTGGGACCACGGGCGTGTTTAGGGAGTGGCCAGGAGACACTGGTGTGTTGACGAGTCCTTCTCACCTTCAGCCTCAGGTGGCTGCTTTTGTAATAGCTCAGGGTTGTGTGCAAGGCCAAAATCCGAGTTAGTTGTTGCAGATGCCCCAGGCTCAGTGGAGGATTTAATTTGTAAGAAAGTTGGTTTTCAGAATCTTCATATGGAAAAGGCAAGAAAACAAATGTTAGTAGACTCAAAATAGCATTTTGTTTGAGTGCTGTAGAGATTCCTTTAGGGGGGCTGCATTTTTGGAGTCCTTCTGTCTGAAATCAATCTGTATGCCAATCATTCTGTCTGAAGTCAATCTGTATGCCAATCAAAAAATGTATTGCGTGGTTTGCACACACTCAGGGATCCTTTTTCTTGAATGTGCCCATACGTGAATGATTTCATGTGGAATGAACTTCCCGTGTGGCCACTGGGACTCAGAGTCATCCCCCTGAGCTGCACCCATTTCTCTAGAAAGGCATAGGCTCTGGGTCTGTAGTTTCTGAACATAAAATTAGCTGGAGTTCCAGATGGGGTGTCCTAGACTCCATGGATTCTGATGAACCCATAATTCCCTGTTTTTCTCACATTTTTCTTACCTGAGGCCTCCAACTGGACCCAGGCCAGTTCCTGTAGAACACCCAGTTTGACTCTGGATCCCAGTCCAGGTTCCAGTGCAGTCCCTGTCAGACCCAGTGAGCTCTGGAATAAAAACTGCTCCCATGGAGTCGGAGAGCTCAGGATGCCAGTTGTGGAGCTCGACCTCCTGGAGGGGCTTCCCCTGTGGCCACCAAATGCAGCCAGACAGCAGTGAGCACAGTGGCCTGGGGGCTGCCCATGCCTGGTTACTCTCTGCTCCTAGGGATCTCACTTCTGACACCAGACTGTCAAAAAGGTAAACTGAGGCACGGTGATGTGTTTAAAGAGTTCATCTGAGCAAGTAACAATTCATGAACTGGGCAGCTTGAAACCAGAGGTGGTTCAGGAACTCCCCTGAAGGAATGTGAGGGGGAGGCTTTTATAGACAACACAGAAGTAAAGCAAAGAATGCTGGCTTGGTTACACTTGCACAGCTGCCTTATTTGTTCTATCCCATTGGAAAGTTCCTTGTTGATATGATTATTAAAAGTTTGTTTGCTACTTCTGATTGTTGAGCTTAAATCCTATTCTTCTTTAAAATGGGAATTTATAAGAAATGGCTCAGGTTAAGTGTTGCTTATGTCTGCAAATCAATCAAGGTTGAGGTACTCTATGAGACCTGACTGGTTGTGTCTGCTCAGGGATTTTTCAGCTGTTGTCTCCATTTTAACTTTGAGAAGCTTAAGCCACCTCTGGTGATAACCAAAATCAGTGACTTAGGCATGGATTTCAGTGAAGGTTTCAAGAGGTTTATTAAGCCAGTCTTATAGCAGATCTGGAAAAAACGTGAGTCACAGACACACCTGTGACTCTTTTCTGACGAGGTCTTCAGGAGGGTTAGTGTTTATACTTGTCATTAAAGCGGCGAAGGCCTGTGGGGAGACCGGTGAGGAGGTAGTAAGGCAAATGGCCACATGCTGAGACTTTAGTTGGTACCCAGTAAATCTGCGTTTTACATCAGACCAGATGAACTTTTGAAGAAAGAAAGGGGGTAAAGGAAGCATCAGTTTTGCAGGTATCTCTGGGTAGGTGGAGGAAATGACTGATCTCATCTTGTCATTCTGCACCTGGGAAGACAAGCTTGTAATTCACATGATCAGTGTGAAATGAACTGGGCCTCCATCCTTAACTTTTCCTTTGGCATAAAGAGTTTGGGGGTCCTGAGAGTTTTCTGTTTGCCTTTACACAGGAGATAAGGTTTTCCGTTTGTTCACCATCCACTTTGTGAAATCAGCATTTTCTCTTCTCCGGTCTGTCAATTCTTTGAAGTTTGAGGGCAGGGCCCCGTGTTCTTCTTTCTAAGATTTGATGACCCCTCCTTGTTCCACTGGCTAGAGTCTCCCCTATCACACCTCTGGCACAGACCACCCCATTCTCTACGTTTCTGCGTGTAGATGAACTGGGCGGAGGCAGCGCATTCTGTCTGGAAGAGGAGACTGCCATGCTGGGCCTTGGATGCCACGTCCAGAGCACACTCAGATGTCTGCAGCCACTTGAGTATCCTGCCATTTGTAGTGCTTCTGTGGCTCAGAATTAACAGTTAATTTCAAGGCAACCTTCCTCCCATCCCAGGAGATTATTAACAGAGCTTTTCAAAGGATCTGTAACTTACCTGTAGCTCTTTCCTTGCCAGTGGAGAATGTAACTGCCCGATGGATTCTTCCTGCCCTCTGCACAAACAAAATCAATACACAGCATTTCAGTAAAGAACGAATTTAATTGACGTGATGCTGGCCACGCCATGTGGGAGACCGAGTTGTTACTCAAATCACCTCACCAAAGGCTCAGAGGGTAGGGTTTTTCAAAGGTAGTTTGGGGATGGGGGGGGTGCTAGGCAATGGTGCTTGCTGCTGATTGGCTGGGGTGCCATCCTGGGGGTGTGGGAAATGGTCCTCAGTGGGCTGAATCACTTCTGGGTGGGGCTACAGGAGTGGTTGGCCGGTGCAGGTGGAGCCATGGTGTCAGACATGCAGAAACTCTGAAAAGACATTTCAAAAGGCCAATCTTAGGTTCCTACAATAGTGATGTCATCTGCAGGGGTAACTGAGGAAGTTGCATATCTTGTGACACCCAGAATAATGGCTGCCAATCATTTATATCTGTGCCTTAGCAGAATTCAGCCTCTTCTCCTCCCCCTAGCCCGGTGGTCTCTCATTAGCTTTACAAACATGGCTGAGTTTGGGGGAAGGGCTCTTATCACTTAAACCATAACCTAAAAGTCTCCTGAAGTTAGCTTGACCTAAGCCCAGGAATAATTGAGGGCATCTAAAGGCAATATAGGGGGTGGTTAAATCAGGTCTCTCACTGCCATCATTTTCTCACTGTTATAATTTTTGTGAAGGTAGTTTCAAGAGGGGAGGACAGAGGCCAGTTTGAGGGGACAGAGTGTGAAGCTGGTCACCTGGCCCTGTCCCCCCCAGAGGCCAGTTTGAGGGGACAGAGTGTGAAGCTGGTCACCTGGCCCTGTCCCCCCTAGAGGCTAGTTTGAGGGAACAGAGTGTGAAGCTGGTCACTGGGCCGTGTCCCCTCCAGAGGCCAGTTTGAGGGAACAGAGTGTGAAGCTGGTCACCTGGCCTTGTCCCCCCCAGGCGGGTGGTGACAGGTTCTTCTTACAGCTGCAGACGTCCATGCCATCGCCCCCAAGACCACTGTCTCCTGGCACCAAAATGTGCTGTGGGAGCTCACAGGAGGGAGGGGGTGCATTTACACTGGTGCTCGGGCTGGCTTTGCCCTGGAGCTTGAAGGGTGGCAGGCTTTGGCTTGCAGCAGGTGGAAGAAGCCTGTGTCAGGCCTGAGCTCAGCCGCAGGGAGGGAAGGAGGGAGCGGTTGAGGGAGAAGAGCAGTCAGCGTGCCCAACCTGCAGAGCTGAGACCACTGAAGGCTCCTGAGAAGTGGGGTTCTCATGTGAGCTGTGTTTCAGGAACGTCCATGGAGCTGTCATTTCTGGAAGGAATTAGGGCATTCCTGGAAATGAGGAAACTCATTGATTGAGTTCTTCCAGGTGGGAGACGGAGATGCCCTCGTGGTAAGTATGGGAAGGGCAGCTCCAGGAGCCACCTCCAAGGATCAGTGGAGCCAGAGCCAGGCCACAGGGCAGGACCCAGGCTGCAGGACGGCAGTGGATGCTCCCCCTGAAATTTCACGGAGAGCAAAGAAGGCAGGGTCAGAGGTGAGGAAAGTGCCTCTGGTAGGGACTGCCAAGGCTGCTGGAGGGAGGGTGAAGGGGTCCCAGCACACAGGTGGGAGGCCTGCAGCAGGAGGAGAGTGGCCAGGGGGGCGCAGAGGTTTTTACACAGTTGTTAGGACCTCAGTCATCTGGGGGACATAAGGTGTGTCCTGGTGCCAGCAGGCACCGGGGGGCACAAGGAGACCACTGCAGGCTCAGAACTGTTCCAGGGTGGTCAGGGGTTGGGGAAGGATGGGGCTGTGAGATCATGAGAGCTGGGTCCCAGGGTATGGATGGGGCAGACGTCCCAGGGCCAGCAGCTGTCCCACACCGTGGCCGGCCGTTCTGTGGACCCTGGGCACAGCTGCTGGCCCTGACTACGCTGGGGTGGTGTCCCCCCACCCCCGTCACATCCCACAGGGGCAGAGGCAGCAGGAGCCTCAAGGAGAGACCACTACCAGGTGTGCTCACCTGGCTCCATTCCTGCCGAGACCCATGGTCAGGCCCTGCTGCAAGGTGGGGGCAGGCAGTTTGTCCTGGCGCTGTGGATGTATGTTCTGGGATGATCCAGGAAGAGATGCAAGTCCCAATCATAAATCTATGGAAGATTGTCCTTGGACTAGCATGGCAGGACACCCCGTGCTTTGAGGCCTTGAATGCTCACCCTCTCCGAGGCCTTGCGTGGCCCCAGCCCTAAGCCCCTGCGGCCCCAGCAGCATCTGAGCCATGGCAGGAGTTCGGGAAAGGGGTTTGAGAATATTTGATGTGGAAGGAAGCACTGGCTGTCCATGAAGGTAATAACAGCAAACTTCTGGAAGAGGAAGAGTTCAGGTATTTTGCAGACGAATTAGCACACACATCCATTTTCCTGATGCCCACATGCATTTGCTCAGT
The DNA here is from genome assembly GCF_006542625.1 of Nomascus leucogenys. Lineage (NCBI taxonomy): Eukaryota > Metazoa > Chordata > Mammalia > Primates > Hylobatidae > Nomascus > Nomascus leucogenys. The sequence continues at coordinate 107,327,365 of NC_044393.1, read as the reverse complement.
GCTCCTGTCAGTGCAAAGCTGAGGGCCCCAAGGACCCTGCAGGTGTGGGAGAGACTCCCACCTCTGAGGCATTTGCAGTGATTCCTTCTCTTTAGGCAGAGATGGCTGGTCAGGGATCCAGCCACATGTATTGGACTGACTGAGGCTCAATGTGGAGCATACTTGGATGTTTGGGTTGTATTGGATTCAGCACATTCTTAAAAAGGCATAGGTTCTATCTGGACCTATATACGTTACTTTGAAAAATCCTCTTGTTCATTTAATAGTTTTTTTTTTTCTGGATTTGTAGTCATGGGTTTAATGTTTGTTCAGGTACCAGAATGTGGCCCCCAACCTGTGGAATCCACCTGAGCCCCAACCCAGAATCAAACAGCTGTTTCTGAAATTCAGAATTCTGCTATGATCCAGTTTCCAGGTGCCACCTAAGGGCAGTGTCCCAGGAGATGGCATTTCCCGACACAGTCTGTAGTTCACCATCAGGCTGTTGAGGGTGGGATGCGTGCAGCGCACTAATTAGAATGTCAGCATATCTGAGTCATCTGAAAAAAATCCGGCTTGCTATAAAATATCCTCTGCAGCATTCTAAACACAGTTGGAGACCGCACTCTGCTGTGGGGCATTGTCCCTCCTGTCTTAGCTGTTTCTCTTAGGGACCAGGAGCGGACTCTTGCCAGCCAGGGGGATGTTCAGAGCAAATCCCCACCTCAAGGCTGTGTTTGCAGGGTTAAGCTTTGCCATCCTTTCTGGCAAGAAAAGCACTGGTCAGGGAGCCCTGGACAGTGGCAGGTGATCCTGTCCATAGTACAGTGCATGGCAGTGCAGCAGATGCTCTGTAAACATTTGCTGGAGAAACAAATGCTTGTTACTGCCAAGTAGAAGCAACTTGTCTGAAAACCATGCTAAATCATCAAGAGCAGCCTGTTGGTTGGACGCTGTATTGCCTGGTTTCTGCCTCTGTGGACGGTAGGGTTACTGTGGCGCCCAGAGTCCCTTCTCTGATTATCTCTGCAGTTAGTCCCTCAGCTCTCAGCTGCAGCTAAGGCCCTTCCCAGCATGTGGCCATCTCACACCTCCGCCGATTGTCTCCTGAGAAGGGCACATTCTCATTTCTGTACTCTGTGCATTCCAGGGCATGCTCCTTTTATTAGTTTTGACAGGTAATTGCTTTGTGTATTTCCCTCCAAAGGTTCTTCCCTCTCTGTTTCTGCCAAAAGCAATTATTGTCATCATTCTTAATTGCAGCATTTGGCATCATACTCAGCTTAGCGAATGCATAGATGTAGCTCTCCTCATATCACTTGCAAATATTTTAAGAACAAATGATGTAAACATGCACCCTCAGAACAAAAAGAAAGACAGAAGCCTTCATTTGGTAGATCTGTGTAATCACTGTTTGTGTTAGAATAACTGAGATTCTGTAGGACTGAGAGTAACAAGATATTTTGTAATTGGCCACCTGAACAGGCAGCATTCAAAAATGTCACTGACAGAGAGATTTCAGGAGTCTGGAAGTGTGGGCCACCGTTTCAGAATCTCCAGATGCGGGGAAGGTTTGTTTACGAGAGCCCTCAAGTTCACGTTCCACGGGGTTGTGAAATCTGGACCTGGGTGATGTCGCATCCAGCTTCCTGCATTGTTTCATCAGCTTCACTCTGGAGCTTTGTTTAACCATAAACACTAAGACAAGAAGGTCCTGGAATGCAGCTACTAGAACACTGAGGGTCTCTGTACAACTGCTCCCTGAAGGGGTGGGCAGGGATGCTGGCAGTGGCTCCGAGGAAACATCCACCCACCTCTCAACTATGAGCCCCTGAGCTCTGGAGATGGACACCGTGGGGACCTTGCTCTGCATGGTCAGCTGGGTGGCTGGGAAGTGATGGCCCTGAGTGTCCAGGCTGACACCAGGTGTCCAGCAATGGTGTTATTTTGAAGGGTCTCTGAGCAGAAAGTCAAAGTAAGGCAGGGATGGAAATCATGCTAAACTGCTGCCAATCATAACTGCAGTGGCCCCTTGAAGGCTCCAGAAAGCAGAACTAGGGCTGGGGGTAGAAATCACAAGTAGCCAGATTCTGGCCCTAGGACATACCAGAGAATTTTCTGGTGAACTGAGGTAGGCAGCTGCTGCAGGAGGTGCTGACCTCCCAGACTCTGAGAGTAACCCAGAGGGTCGGGCTGCCCTGAACCAGCTCTGTGGCCTTTCCAGTCCTGGGCACCCACTGGTCCAGTCTAAAGTGAGGAAAGAACCACAGTTCCCTGTGTCCTCCTCACCCAGGGACCCTGCGGACTGGCCAAAAACATCTTACACTGCAAGAAAGACTGTGTTCTCCCTATAGGCATGGACACCAATTGGCTTTGCAAGGTCAGCAAGTAGGGGTCAGTTTGTCTGGTCTGGGATGATTCAGGTCAGAGCAAATGGCCATGGTTCACAGAGGACAAAGCAGTTTTAAAAAATGATTTTGGATGCCCTCCCTCACCACTCCTATTCAACATGCTATTGGAAGTCCTAGCCAGGGCAGTCAGGCAAGAGAAAAAAATAAAGCGCATCCAAATAGGAAGAGAGGAAGTCAACTTATCCCCTTTTGCAGATGACATGATTCTATATCTAGAAAACCCTATAGTCTCAGCCCAAAAGCTCCTTCAGCTGATAAACAACTTCAGCAAAGTTTTAGCATACAAAATCCATGAACAGAAATCAGTAGCATTTCTATATACCAACAACAGCCAAACTAAGAGCCAAATCAGGAAGGCAGTCCCATTCACAATTGCCACAGAAAGAATAAAATACTTAGAAATACAGCTAACCAGGGAGGTGAAAGATCTCTACAGTGAGAATTATAAAACACTGCTCAAAGAAGTCAGAGGTGACAGAAACAAATGGAAAAACATCCCCTGCTCATGGTTAGGAAGAATCAGTATCATTAAAATGGCCATACTGTCCAAAGCAATTTATAGATTCAATGCTATTCCTATCAAACTACTAATAGCATTCTTCACAGAACTAGAAAAAAAACTATTTTAAAATTCATATGGAACCAAAAAAGAGCCCACATAGCTAAGACAATCCTAAGCAAAAAAAAGAAAGCTGGAGGCATCACATTACCCTACCTGAAACTATACTACAGGGCTACCATAACCAGAACAGCATGGTAGTGGTACAAAAACAGGCACATAGACCAATGGAACAAAATAGAGAACCCAGAAATAAGGCTGCACACCTATTACCATCTGATCTTCAACAAAGCTGACAAAAATAAGCAATAGGGAAAAGACTCCCTATTCAATAAATGGTGCTGGGATAACTGGCTAGTCATATGTGGAAGATTGAAGCTGGACTGTTTCCTTACATCATATACAAAAATCAACTCAAGATGGTTAAAGACTTAAATGTAAAACCCCAAACTATAAAAGCCCTGGAAGACAACGTAGGCAATAGCATCCTGAACACAGGAATGGAAAAAGGTTTCATAACAAAGACACCAAAAGCAATTGCAACAAAAGCAAAAATTGACAAATGGGGTCTAATTAAACTAAAGAGCTTCTGCACAGGAAAAGAAACTATCATCAGAGTAAACAGACAACCTACAGAATGGGAGAAAACATTTGCAACTATGCACCTGACAAAGGTCTAATATCCAGCATCTGTAAGGAATTCAAACAAATTTACAAGAGAAAAACAACCTATTAAAGAGTAGGCAGAGGACATGAACAGACATTTTTCAAAAGAAAACATACATGCAACCAACAAGCATATGGAAAAAAGGTCAACATCACTGATCATTAGAGAAATGCAAATCCCTACCATTATGAGATACCATCTCACACT